>NC_134587.1:32770000-32825000 GCF_037038515.1 Microtus pennsylvanicus | reverse complement strand
GCTTGGTATTTTTGCTGAGTCACTTTTCCACGGGGTGCAGTGTGCAGGAATAACACGATCACGTGTCTCTTCTTCTCCCCCTTTTTACCTGAAATCCAATGTGTTCAACTTCTGAAAACTCAAGCAACTGAACTTGGGACTTTCTGGTGGAACATTAGCCTGCCTGTCTCAGAACACACTTAACATGTGCCTTTACCAGGTTATAACTCTTTCAGATATCATACTTAAGACTCCACGTACCAGCTTCCTCCATTTCTGCTAATCGGTCTCAAGTCAGGAGACAACGGATACTGAATTCGTCTTTGTCTTTCCTCTCTGTTGTTCCTCCATCTTCCTTCCCTTTTCCCTTTCCACATGACTTCTCTCCACTTAGTACAAGAACATTTTAGGCCCTCAGCTGCAGCGCTGGGACTCTGAGGACAGATTCTGTCGGTCTTGTGTCTGGTGCTATTTACCATGGGCATTCTCGGTCTCGGAGTATTTTAATGATCCTTAATTAATCTGTTCTCATTTGTTCCTTCTCTCAAAAACTTTCAAATGTGAGTCTGTTTGATGACTCAATACCGTAATCACACCCAAGATTAAGGACTAGTTTTAATAACCGTAAATTTCAGAGAACTGATATTTACGTTTATTTTTAAAGATGTAATAATTTTCTATTTCAGAGTTACCAGGCATCTTGAAAGCTTACATCTCAAGCTCTTCTGACCACCCTTCTATCTTGCAATTAACAATTTTCTGTCTAAATACCTATCAGCGATCGCCCTCCCATACAAGTAAGAGGTTCTGGCTGCATTGGCCTCCCGAATTTCTGTAATAACAGCAAGGAGAGAAGGCACTGGGCTCATCGGCGAGTAGCAGATGGCACAGTGGAACATATGTACATTGCTAGTTCTTCCTGGCTCACCCATGAAGCACATGCTGATAGTTTATAAGTCTAACACACCCATACGTATTACGTCTTTGATCCCGGACTTCCCTTCTAACAAGCATCTCCTTTATTACCGTCCTTGACCACGTCTCCTACCTAGTCCCTTCTTGTTCATTCAGCATGACTAGCAAAGCAACCCATTTTCTCAGAACCCTAAACTGTCTCAATCTTTGTTCAGTTGAAGACAAACTAATGAGCCGTCGAAGCTGTGCTAAGGGTCCCTGAGCGCGTGGAAGGCATTGACTGTCCCCCTGTAAAACAGGGCAGGTAGCCAGAAGTTTTACGTGTCTTCCCACTGCCCATTTGGCCTCTCTAGAGGGCAGGCATTTCCAAAAATGAAGTACGAAGAAAGGAAATAACGTTGTATCAGAACTAGAACAGCTGAGCAGGCTCATATCTTACAGCATCTCATCTTTCTGTGGGCATCAGACTCAAACTGCTTAAAACCGTATTCTAGCTCCCCAGTTTACTAACCTGTAGCTTTTAGCCATCTGTTTGATATGCCGCAGCGTCCTTCACTAAATGGAGGGCACCAACGCTATCTATAGACTGCTTGTGAAGATTGACTGCAAGCACCTGAAGCTCAGCATCTAGTAACCGCTTAGCAAACGAGAGGTGTTGCTATTACTTGCTGTGTCCAGAAACAAGTTTCAGCGACAGGCGGCTCTGTGCAATACTTTCATAAAGGAATTTGCAACTGCATCCTGCAACTTGCAGCCGCCACACTGAGACGCTGAAATTTTACTTTTACTCTGCTTCTAAGTGTAAAGCCCAGAAAGGTCATGACCTTTAGACATGAAACATACAACTTCGGATGTTTGGGGGTCCCTGCTGTGGAGAAGGGCACCCCAGGTGCTAAGCTAGGTAGTGCATCACCTCCCCCACCCCATGAGGTCAGCAGTGGGCTTCCACTTTGCAGAAAGAGCTCAAAGTTCAAGAAGACGAGAGACCTGCTGAAAGGTTATGCATCGAGGAGGTACGGTTGAGCTCTTTGGTTTTCATAAGGTAAGCTCTCACTCAGAGCTCCACCATGCTTTCCCAAGCGTGCACTCAAGGTACATCCTAGCAAGAGCTTCTTAGGGCTTTGCCACTTATGTTGCTCGCATTCGGAGGGGGGGGGGGCGGATAAAAATAGACTTCATGCTGCCGATATAATTACTAGAGGCTATAAACGCCATGCAAAAATCTGGAGGAGAGATGTAGGAATAGCCAGAGAAAGAGCATCCAAGTGAGCGGTGACATAAAGTAGGACAATATACCATTCTTAATTCCTTCGCACAACGCCGCACGGTCCCATACTGTTCCACTATGGAAGAGCAGGCCCTCGTTCTCAATTGGGAAATTAGCCCATTTGCAGGCAGTGGCAATGCTGGCAAGCTCCAGGTGGGCACCACCGGAGCAGGTGAGAAATGCCACTGGGAGGGGAAGGGGGAGGAGTTGGAACCTTTCCGAGGGCTTCGCCATCCAGTTACCCTGCTTAGGTTCCTGCTTACGTCACATCATGTTGGCAGCTTAGGGGAGTTTCAGATGTTCGTTTTAGGTGAGTGTTCACATTCTGAATGGAAAGACAAGCAGCCTCGGGAGGGAAGTTGGCTGAGCTCTCAGTCTGAGATGCATTGGCCAGAGGAGGCTGGGCTGGTTTCGCTACTCCTGGCCCAGCACAGCTTCAAGACCCGAGAGGAACCTGAGAATGAATGTCTGTCCTGCACCTCAGAAGGAAGAAGTGTGGAAAGTCAGCAAGTCTTGGAAGTCTCAGTAGACTCTGAAGAGAGGACAGAGAGTCATTCAGGGACTGGTGCTCTCCTATTCCCTTCTGACTCTTGGCTCATCACCACTCTACTTTTCAAGTATGACGTGGGATCCATACTAAAACTAATATCTTCAAAGACAAACTAAGAGCAAGAAGGGATCCCTCTTCCACCCAAGCACTGCTCCTTACCTTCATCAACCACAGGAACAAACCATGAGTACCTCAAAAGCAAATCTTTGATTTTCCTGGCTTTCAGGCTGAGTCAGTCAGAAGGCAATGAGTCAGGTTCAGAGTGAACTGGACAGTACAAGATGAAGGTTTATCTTGAAACTTTGTACATTTTGTGGCTGATTAGAGAGAAATGGACACCTTGACAGAGAACTGGTGTTTCTTGTAAGAGCCGGCCTTGCTCTGGACCATCCGTGGGACTGTGTCTTTCAGTAGGAACCATGAAAGCAAGTTCCGTGTTTGAGGGAAAAAGGCAGAAAGTGGGGTGAAAAATTTTTTCCTAAAGGCTATAAAGTGTGTTGGGGCAGTAGGAGGGTTGAAGCATGCAGCCCTCTGTTTCCTACCTTCCTACAGGATTTCCATAGTTCTCCTTCAGAAGCATGCTTAAACTCTGGCAGGAATTTTTAGATAGGCCAGATGACAGGGATATTTGGGATGTATATTTTAAGATGGTATGGTATGTCAAATACTTGAATGCTAAGCAGTACTCTATTTATTATTATTATTATTACTATTTTACACCAGTTATACTTTGCAGTCTTTAAAATCAGAATCATAAAGAGAAGTGTGTGGCTATTACATATTTATAATAGTGTATTTATTTTAAGTCAGCACCTTCTGGAACCCGTGTCCCAAAGTCTCTAAAGTAAACAAGTGGCTTTAGAAATGGGAAGGGAAGAAGTCCTAAAAAAGAATAGATGGGGACAAGAGAGAGAGAGAGAGAGAGAGAGAGAGAGAGAGAGAGAGAGAGGGAGGGAGGGAGGGAGGGAGGGAGAGGGAGGGAGGGAGGGAGGGAGGGAGGGAGGAGAGAGAGAGAGAGAGAGAGAGAGAGAGAGAGAGAGAGAGAGAGAGAGAATTTCAACTTGTTATTACATATGAGATCTTAAACTTGTTATTATACGTGAGATCATGTTGCTGGCCTTTTGCTGGCATCTTATGAATGTCGTTATTTCCACTGAAGAGATACTAGAGTAAATGGGTGTTACATGTTAAATCTGCCCAGAAAGCTACAGTCTAGCATCCTTCCTACTCAGTTTCTCCCAAGTTAACCTGGAAAAGATTTTTTTTTATCTAGTATTTCCTAAACTGTTTTCCCAGCATAAAAGAATTCATACCCAGGAAAGTAAATATTCAGATAGAAACTGTATTTTATTGACTCAGTGGCTCTTATGACAGCATTTCAAAGGTGTTATTGACCTTATTAAGCAAAAATTAGTATTTGGTATTTCTGGGCAAGTGTGGAAATGATTTGACACTGTCCCAGAAAACTTGGATATTATAGGATTTCAATAGATCAATATTTACATTTTTAACCCTGGAAATGTTAGATGATGAGCCTGGTCAGTGGTGGGGCTTCATGTTCTGAGCCTCATCTCGGGGGGCAGGGATGCTGCTCTCCCATTGCACATCAGATGGGTCAACCGGAAACGTTGGCCCCATCTGTATTATTTAGTTTTAGCTTTATTGAAAGAAATGTTATGGTCAGATTAATTTTTATTTGCCTCGGAAAGATTGTCTGTGTAGGCAGAAACTTAAAAGGCTCGTGTTTCCCAGTTGTCACTGAGCACGTGTACCTTGTATAGAATTCCACTGCGAGGATGAGCACATGCTATCAGGTCCATGAGACTCACTTTGATCCATTGCTTTCTCTAATTTTTTTTAATAAAGTTATTTTCTTCTCCAAATAATGCATCCACATGCACTTGAGAGACTGCGGAAAAGATGAAATACCATACCTCATAAAGACTAGTTGGGAAGAATGTAGGGTTGCCCTCAGCAAATTTCCCCTCCGACAGACTTGGGCTGCAGAACTATGGTTTCCCATGCCTGTGGATGTTCCACGTGACTCAGAGACTAGCATCACATGCTACTTTGGACCTTATATTTCCTTGCGAAAGATGCAGAACTAGGTAGCAAATACGTTTTCTGAATGCGCGGCAAGTTTATAATAACTTTTCTGTCATGCATCCCACACGTGTGACCGTTTGCTCCTTTATAGTGCTGAGGTGAGTGGGGGAGGGGGCCCTGACACAATGCCCAGTGAGAGCGAACCCAGGAAAAAGGAAGGAATCAAGAGGTGCCTCCTCCGAGGAGAAACAAATAATGAGGCAGCGGAGATGGTACGGATGAAGTAAATACCGCGTCACCACAGAAGTCTAAACACTTGTTAAACTGTCTGGTTTTAGAACATTTCAGCCATACAACGTTATTCAACTGCTCATCACTGTGAGAGCAGGCAATCAGGAAAGCTAATTTCTTAATTAGCTTTGCTCCGGCGGTAATGATTGCAGATCGTGTCAACTAAAATCTGTTTGGATTTCTGTAAATTGGAGTCCGACAAGCCTGCAGTTCCGTCGCCAACCTGATAACTCTCACCCCCTGTCTTTTGTTTTTCCTTCCAGCCTTTTTCCTGTCGCCATCTCGGTATTTAATCTGACACCACCAGGCAGCGAGAAGGGCTTACTCTTCCCCTTAAAGAGAAAGAGAGAGAGGAGGAGAGGCAAAACATTCACGTGGGGACAAGGGGGGGCGGGTGGCTGCACAGGAAACCTGGTCCCAACCCCAACCACTGACAAAAGCCTTTAATCTTTCCCACATTCCTTAAGGCATTCTCCTTCTGTAATAAGACATATTCCTTTCAAGTAAGTCCTGATAAGGGAATTCACTTTTTTTTTTTTACAGGAAATGTATATCCTTGTAAGTCTATCGTCTTATTTAGTTTCTATATTATAGGTCTAGCTAATCTAAAACCATTTCCTTATCATCTGGCATGCTAACGGCACCATCACGAAAACAAACAATCTGTTAATACAACTCAGGTTGTGGAAAAGCTAGGGAGTGCGTGCTATATTTAATATGCAGACAACAGGGCTGAGCTTCCTGAAATGGATGGTCAGAAGAGAGCACTTGGGTTGCCACTGAAGGGTCTGAACTGCCTTCTAGACTCTGGGAACCACTCGGGTCAAGTTAGTGTAATAAAATTATATTTAAAAAAATCCCCATTCATCCGGGCAGCTCTGTGAGGACTCAGCACCGCCAGATTTCCCATCTGCGTCTGTCCCCGTCCCTTCCCTTCCCTTCTTTTGTGGCATTTCATCTCTATTCCATCCGTTGGCTCCTCTCAGCTCTCGCGGTCACCAAGTTTCAGCGCACAGAAAGTCAGAGCGAGGCAGCATTTCTATGCATAGACTCATTAGCTGGAGTCTAGCCTCACTGTCACTTTAAATAAATTAAAATGAGATTTAGAAAAACACAAAGGCCTGGTCTGTAAATCATTCTATTAGTGTGTCTGAGTGCACTTAGGTGATTACCTGATGTCTCTGCATGATTAATACTAACCAGAGGTGTGGGTCCAACTGCCACCCCCCCTCCCTCCGTGGTGGAGGAAGAAAGGGTAAAGTGCCATCCATGGGAGACTCTTAAGTTTATGCCACTGAATAAAATGCAAAAGACCTTTAGGAAAGGTGAAAAGCTGACATTTTAATGTCATTTTAAAGATCTGGTTAACGACAGGCAGTGGCACAGAGGTGCCTACTGTTTAGGACAGACGGGCATCTCGGAGAATTTAGCAGAGGAAAATTGCTGGCGAGGGCGGTATGTTTAGATGCAAGACTTGAACCCAGGGAGTCAGGGCTGTGAGGGAACACAGGCGCATCTGGAGAAGGAAAGAGACAGTCCTCCGGACTGAGGGCCTTCTCCAGTCAATACAAAGCTATGACTTTAGCTTATTTCTATAAACCGAGGATATTGCATGCAAGGGTAGAATGAGTGTCCCTGTTGACAAGGGCTCCAAGAGATGCTGCTTTCACTTCGAGTTGCAAGATGATGGGGAAAGGGATGTTGCCCCATATTTGGGAAACAACATTTATTTTAAATTGCTATTTTAGGATTAAAAAAAACCCACAGTTTTTTGACAGCAACTTTGGAAAAGCTTCACAAAATACTTATGAACTAGAAGTGAATTACTGAAACAGGGTTTCCAAAGCAATTCCAAACTCCAAAGAAAAGGGTAAGTCTTATCATCACTTTATTGACACCAACAAGGCCCTGTCAACAGCAAACAATGAGGAGTACGAAGTAAATCTGGAATTTCCCAGGTCTTATTAATTTTTTTTCTCATGCAGAGGCCATTTGCCATCATCAGAAGCCCTCATTGCTCAAAATGTATACACAGATTTAGATGGTTTAAGGGTGGATTTAACCTAGACAAACTTCTTGCTTCAAGAACCAGTAGCCCTGTGGTGCATGTTTTGTTCAAAGCATGCTGAGGGAGTATCTACTGCATTTCGATTCATACTGCAGCTCACTCTGGCAAGCATGTTCTCACACACAGCGCATCACTCGACACCATGTGACTGTGTTCACTTGTAGCTTACACCGAACGCTTCAGCCGTGCTCAGAATGTAGGTATTTTGGCTTGGACGCCAGATTTTCAAAGTCAAGGGAGAAACTATGAACTTATGCCATAATTATGTGAATGTATGCTTTGATGTTCCTGCTTACACTATCAGAGCATCACACACACACACACACACACACACACACACACACACACACACATTGCCAAATCTGCCTCCAATTAACCAAAAGCACAGTTTTGGCCTGACAGGGAAGATTTCATTTGGCCCACATATGACTAGGGAGCCGATTTCATTTCCTGTAAAAAACCCCCTCAAAGGCCACAAAGTTACCTGACTCAGCTGCTTGTAGAAATCAAATTCAGTCTGAGATAACAGCCAATCATTTGTCACAGTAAGAAGCAATTCCCTGAAATCGGAAGGGAAAACCTGCCGCTTCAATCCGCAGGTCTGTCAGATTGCTAGAAATTACATTCTGGTCTGACTAACCTCTGCACTTGGCTTGCTAACAACAAGCTGTCTGCTCTATCAAAAGAGAATATCATACAACCAGGAACCGCTTTTGATTCGTTCTGTTCCAATAACCTGAGAAAAGTTTATGGACATGCCTTGCTGCCTGGACCTCAATTTCCACCAACCTGCACACTGTTTTGAATTTATAACGCTGTACCCTCATAGTAATATAAGGAAAATTTACTGGTTGACTATCTGCTGCTTCACTGAAAGAAAATTAAGAGTTGATTTTATAACCACACAACTGGTAGTTGTTTTCTGATAGACCGAGGAAGCACACACTTTGGAGGTTTCAATTAAAATGCCAAAAGAGAGAAGGCAAATTGATTAACTCTCAAAATACAATTTATATATATATTTATTTTAGAAATCTTTCCCAGAAGGGAATAAACTTTATATTCTTCTATATAAACACTATTTGTGCAGTATATAAGTTTAATAAAAATGATGTATAACCTCTTTATTAGATTTATAATTTGCATACAGGTAGTAAATATGGAATTTGGGTAAAAGCTTCCTCTCTCTTTCACACACACACACACACACACACACAGAGAGAGAGAGAGAGAGAGAGAGAGAGAGAGAGAGAGAGAGAGAGCAAGCATCCTCTGTACACTCCTCACTAACAATTCAGTGTGAAGTCACTAGCGCCTAGGACACCATTATTATTCCCTTAGGAATATTTCAAGGTAGCTTATTCACTTCCAAGAAGTTGCTGCTCTCAGCTGCAATCAGAGAATCTCAAAAACAAATCAGATGCAAAACCAAACACAATCACAACTAAGGTAATGTTTTTGCCAGCAACGCTCGACAAAACCGTGGCCACATTGCCATGAGTGTATATCTATTACAGCTCTTTCACATCAGCCAGAGTTCGAGGCACTAGTCAACTCAGGAGCTGCCTCAGACGCTCCATCTCTTCCAAGTTTGTTCCATTTCAGAGCGTTTTCTTTTCCACGGTTGGAACGGGCGGAGGATGGAGCGTGAGCAGTGACTCTTAGTTTCCTTTGCCTTTGTCACAACTGTAAAGTTATTTTAACGAAGTTTATTTGCCTAGGTATTTCCTCTCTCTTGTAGTAGTGTAAAAGAAAAGGAAACAGCAGTTTAATCTGTGAGTAAAGTGGAGTGGGAACCAGGGGCTGCTGTGGCTCTGGCCAGGAGCACACTTAGTCAGCCATCAGTATGGGAGATTTTCGAGCTTAAAAAAAAAATCATAAATCCCTTCTTTCATTTCAGTTTTCCTCAAGCAACTGCAGTGGGAATTAGACAGGTTTGAAAGATCTCATTTCTCTCCAGGATCAGGCCCGATTGCTTCTATCATGGTTAATACTGACTTAGATGGGGAATTTGTGCATATTTTTCAATATATGTACCATATTTGATATTTTTAAAAAAAACCCTTGACATACATATCCATAATTGATCAACTAATAGGTCTGGTTGGGTTCCACGGAGGACTTCCCTGAAGGCACTCTAGTACGGCCTTCCTAGATCAAAAGCAACCCCTTTGGCCTTCAGTCTGGCTCTTACATGCCATCCCCACAGTGGCCAGGACTCAAGCTCCAGCATTGTATGAGCATGCAAACGAGCAGATTTCACAATCCGATGTCACCCAGACAGAGGCACAGGGTGCCAAGCTCTCCTTTCTAACTGCTCTCTCATCTTGGGCCAGCTCGGGGATCTGAGAACCCGCTGTAGTTAGAAGGAAATCACCTGACTGTGAAGTTCCCTCCTGTCTATTTTCAATCACTATGGTCACAGTCACCATGAGTCAGGGCTCCTCGCTGCAGCCCAGGGCCAGTACAGGCTCCCCGCAGAAGTGCAGGAACCTCTCTCAGGGAAATCACGTGGAGAACACACACTGTCAGCCCCTGAAGACTTTCTCATTTCTGGAATCTCACGGGTGTCTTAAAAACCCTCCTTCTCTGCGCTGGGGAGCATATTGATGCTATAGTGAGAATTGTATGTGCATGAATCTACTGAGAGTTGGCGCTTTTCTCTTGGTCTCTAGAACCAAGAGGGAGAAACTGTTGCTGTCATGGCTCTCTAGATGAGTAAACAGAGATGAAAAAAAAAATGTAACTACTTTTCCTTTGAGTGAGCTGATGTTGTAAACTGGACCTGATTCATGACTCTGTTCTTTCTTCTGCCTCCGAAGCACAAGTTCAAGGCAACACAGGATCCCTAACTACTTAGCAGAGGACAGCGGTGTTGAAATACCATTTTCACTTGTTCGATTTAGCAGAATCAAGCTTGGGAGGAAGGAAGAGGAAGAGAGGAAAGCACTCGGGCAAAGTCAAATCGGCTCCGCTGAAGTCGAAAGAGAAGGAAGTCAGGCAGAAGGAAGAACACGTGGGCTGAACATGATCAACGCGTGTCAGCGGGACACGCGGCACCCATCAGCTCGAGCGACATATTCATCTTGCTTGAAGAATGTAAAAGCTTTAATGTACTGGGTTCTTGTTTGTTGAGAGATGGCTCGGCACTAAGAGGACCTGTTACTGTGGCAGAGGACCTGGGTTTTGTGTCCCTCATCTACACGGAGGCTCACACACATCTGGTCCAGGAGTCCTGATGCCCTCCTCTGGCCTCTACAGGGCAGCATGAACATACATACATGCAAGCAAAAACACTCATTCACATACAATAAGAATAAATAAAACTGAAAAAAAAGTTTTGAAACTCAAATGGATATGACTGCCTTCCACCATATGTATTTCCAGTTCCCAACCTTTCTGAACACAAACTTCAAACAGACTTTACAGTTCCACAGACATCAGAATACTAAATAACTTAACGAAATATTCTTCTTGCTTATTGTTTCCCTGTCTTGTGGAATAGTTCTTTCAGGATTCAGAGTTAGATATTTGTTTTAACCCCTGACCCCCCGCCCACCTGCATTTTTTTTGTTGTTGCTGAGCATTTTGCTCAGCACAGCTGGACAGGGTCTAGGACCCACCCCCAGCACTAGCAAAACCATCTTCCCTTCTTTGTGACAGTGCAGTTGTAACACTCATCGATCAGATGTGCAACACGACAAGGTTACACTGCCCATGGGAACTGCGTGCCAGGCTCTGCTCTTTACTCCCCATATTCCCAGGTTATATCTTCTGGTTTTTCAAGACAGTTTCAAGACAGGGTTTCTCTGTGTAGTCTTGGCTGTCCTAGAACTAGCTCTTGTATACCAGGCTGGCCTTGAACTCACAGAGATCCCCTTGCTTCTGCCTCCTGAGTCCTGGTGCACCACCACCCCTTGGATTGTTTTATGTATTTATAACTGAAACATCAACTCTGGATGGGAAGAAAATGTGACATGTTTTCCATCTGACATGTCAGCAAATGGAAAAATACATTAGATTCGCTTTTATAAGAGCACTTTCAGGGGCTGGTAAGATGGCCCAATGTTCAAAATGCCTGCCTCCAAGCCTGATGCCATGAGTTCAATTCCTGGAGCTTTCACGTTGGAAGCCGAGACGCTACCCCTGTAACATGCCTTGCCTGCTGACTTCCATGTGCACATACAAACACATACACGATAGATATATGTAAAACAAAACAAAATGAAGCAAGAATGCTTTCAGAGGAATTTACTATTATTCCCCATTTGTGGAGTTTTTGCCACTCTCCTTGGCTATGACGTATGGATATTATGGAACTTGAAGTTAAACAACAACAAAAGAATCATCAGTTTGAAATTCTGTTCACATTTCAACCGAGAGAAGACATCCAGACACTTAATTTTTTCTGAGAAAAAAGAAAAATCCTGCCCATTCTGAAATTTAAGTAGACAGCCCTTGAAAGATCACTGGGGAAAGTCGGTGTTTTCTCAGGTTTAACTAAATAATTTATGCATACTCTCACTTTGGCATGATGAAGCAATTTTAGCCTTTAAAACCCACAAGTACTCAAGAGGGAAAAGGCCTGGTTCCTGCAACTTAAATAATTCAGACATCCAGGTGGAAATGCTTCCAGCAGCTTCTCTTTTTAAGACAAAGGAGGATGACTTCAAAATTGTGAGGTACCAAGAAAAAAAAAGAATTGGTAAAGAGATATAACCTCGGATGCATTTAATTGAGAGTGGAAATCCTTAAAAAAAATTTTTGAATGATGGGCCTCAGCACAAGGCATGAGGTAAAATGCCTGCTTTCCTGGGGCTTGTGACAAATGGGCACACAGAAATGTTGTCTGAGCAGAGCCTGGAGCCAAATGCATATGTATATAATATAGCAAACATAAGCAGAAGTGTCTTTAAAGGCTAATGCAGCCTTATACCCGCTCAGCCCACACTGTGAGCGTGAGGTGTCTATCAGAGATCTCAGAGCGGTTATATGAAGACACATTGTGCTTTAATTGCAGGCTTCTTGGCTTATGTAGATGCATACATCTTTTGCTACAGAACCACGTAGATTAGAATGAATGAAATGGTGTGAAATATAGCTTTCGGACCTAAACCTGCAGAAGAGGCCACTCTGATCTGTGAAAACACTGGAGGAGACTTTAAAAGTTAGGTGTTCAGTACAATGGGCCCTCTGAGTCCGTGGCCTTTGGCCCCGTGTCAGATTTCAGAACTGCCATGGGGGAAATTTTCCTTCTCACTTGTAGGTCTGTAATGACTTGTCAAAGAAGGTGGGCCTGGGGACACAGATCTGGAGGTTTAGAGGACAGCTTTCAATCAGCAAGTTTTGAGGTTACAACTCACAAACATCCCCCAAAATGTCTGGGGTACTTTAATTTGCCATTTCTTGTTGAGGAAAACAAAACACACACACACAATCTCAAAAAAAAAAAAAAAAAACAAAACAAAACCAAAAACAAAAAAAACACCAAAAACTGCCCAAGGCTTCATCTAAAATAGCCTTTGCAGTTTTCTTAAATCTGTACCCCAGTGGTGGCTCGTATAAACATGAATATCAGCTAAGGCACAGACTAAGATAAAAGGTAGAGCTAGAAGGAGTTTCTTTTAGAGTTGACCATGTTAAAAAGTAAATACGAGAAGGGTAAAATAAATATTGCTGTGTATGTATTCATTATAGTGGGGCCATGCTTCATTCTTCGAGAGGAACGTAGGTCTTCAAAAATGGGTGTATTTTAGCATTTGGTCTCTGTGCATCCTGCATGTGGAGGGTTCTAGGCCTGGAGAAAGACAGGTCCTACAGGAGACAGCTGCGGTGAGACTGCCGAGTGTGTGGTCAGGGTGTAGAAAGCAGGGCTGCTGGAACCCTCCAGCTGGCCCAGGAGCAGGCTGTTGTGCTCACGATTGCATTCTGAATTCAATGCTGGCCTTGTCTTTTATGTTCATGTTGTGGGTGAGGGTCACCTAAGCGGCATGCACCCGAGATGTGGCACAAAAAGTGTGATTAAAGTCATGGACATGTCAGTTCTCGGGCAGGATTTAAGAAATAGTATTCTTGCTGGGCGGTGGTGGCGCACGCCTTTAATCCCAGCACTCAGGAGGCAGAGGCAGGCGGATCTCTGTGAGTTCAAGCCCAGACTGGTCTACAGAGTGAGTTCTAGGATGTCTCCAAAGCTACAGACAAACCCTGTCTTATAAACCAAAACTAAACAAAAAACTAAAAAAGAAATAGTATTCTTAAGATCTCTGCATAGATCCCCAACACCAGTCGCTAAGGTTAGGAATGTGGACGAGGCTAGGAAGACTGGACTGTGTGGGTGGCTGTTCCTTCATTTCATATCCACCCCTTATCTCTGGTCATCCATTGACTTTAATTAAGCCCAGGCAGCCTCCTAAGCAAAGGAAACTTGGAGAACTTTCTGTTTAAAGTGACTCTGTTCCCTGGCTTTGCCCTACAACCTCTCTCAGCTCTGTTGCTCACAGTCCAGCTCCGAATCTCAGAACACGACACCTGGTATAAAAAGAAATTTCTAATCTCCTCTGAAGTGCAATACATACAAGAGTACTGGGTCCAAACGAGAAGAAACCTTTCTTTAAGAAAAAGAAACCTTTCTGTAATCTTGGTTAGACTTCTTCACTGTATTATTTTAAGTCAATTAATTCAAATTTAAAAATAATGAAATTACTAGCAGGGACTCTAAACTTCTTTTACTATATTAAATTGGGCAGATTGCTTCTCTCCTTCTAATTATGAATGTTGCAGTTACAAAAGAAACTGTCATTTTGATAGAGCAAAAGACAATCTGTCTGCCAAAAATGTCCAACCATAATTCTAAAACGAAAAAAAAAAAAAATAAGCCACCGGCATGAGGAACACACTATTTTGTTTGATGTACTGTCTTATTGGAAACCTAATTTGCTTTCAACCTCTGAGACAACACATAAGTTTGTGTGACTAATTTTTCGTGGAAATATGAGTAATTAGAATTAGGGGCTATTTTCATAGCAGGAGTGGACAGGTTTTTAAAGAAACTCAAAGTGAGTGTTATAGTTATTTGCTTTGCTCTTTTATGGCGCTCCTAAAAACCAAGTAGAAGGGGGTGCTGAGCTTTGTACTGGATAATGTGATTCCCCATGTAAATTGTGAGCGATTGCAAAGTACGGAAAGGTTTATTACCTAAGGTGAGCCCTCCCAGAGCTCTTGGAGTATAAAAGCATTAAGTGTGTTCTAACAAAGTCATAAAAATCAATAAACAGGAACCCCCCACCTGTGCAATGGCCCTAGTGTTAAGTTTTATACATGTAGTAATAGTACATATCAATTTTCACCAGCCTTCCCACTCGGGCCGTTACCGGGCCTACCACCACCGGAGGCCAGGGCAGTGCCATTCACCCATCCCACAGAGCTGTCTACATGCCGGGCCCATGGCATCATTGTCAGTTTTTTTCTGTTTGCCACTGGACAAGGCTGTAGCCCTCGCTCTCGACACCCACTCAGGGGCACAACAATTGCAAGCTGTGTGCCGCCGTTTAAAGAGCTTACGTGTTCTTCTGAAAGAGAACCAGAACGGTTTGCTTGTTAATGCTTAGACTCAGGATGCCTGCACAGGAGCAGGGGAGAGTATGTCCCTTCCACTGACATCTGACCTCGCCCAACTGCTGCAGGCTGAGGCTTATCTACCAAAGTTTGAAAAAAAAAAAACCATTCTGGAGAAACAGTTGGATGGCCAGCTTCCCCAGCACGTATTAAACCTGCATCCCCTACAAAGATTCAGAAGGCACAGGCCATCTTCTTACTACACAGAGGGTAACATATGCTAAAAATTAGGCCCTAAGGATTCAGCGTGTTCACCAGGCTGCAGAAATAACTTACTAACATCACACTTACTTCATAATTAAAGGAAATCCTCTCACCCCACCTCCCCATTTTTACCAATAAGGCAGAAAATATCACTGAATGCGTAACCTTTGTCCCACAGCCAGTCTTAGCCACCCGTTAGCCTACACAGGGTGAGGGGAGGAGGTAGGCCTTATTAAATCACAGCCACTTGTTGGTAAGAAGATCCAATAACACCGTGGGGGCGGGGTGTACCACACTGGGGACATTCTGAAGGAAAAAAATAAAAGAAAAAAATCCTCATTTTAATTGTAATCCAGAGATAACCACTCCAAGGTAATGAGGAACATTCGAGAAGAGCGTCTCCGTTCACACACAAAGCTTGGGTTTCTTTTAGGGGCTCTATTGCTTATAGTTTTAATAGGCCTGAGAAACAAAGGGAGGTCCTTGGTGATGACTCCTCTCCTCCCCCACAAAACAAAACAAAACAAAACAAAACAAAACAAAAAAACAGGACTTTTATCTCTCTGAGGTTGCCATTGATAGGGCTCACGGCATGGGAGTGCCACTCAGGGAGAACTTAAAACTGAGCCCTTTAGGAGCATAAACAGAATAAAGTTGTTCAGTAAATGAGAAATTATCACACAACTCAAGGGCTGTGACATGACACAAGCAAACTGAGCCACTGTACATTATATTTTTTTTTCCAGAACAAAAAATTAAAAATAGAGAAAATGGCAGAGGCACCTCCGACTTGCTTCCCCGCGAAGGTAGGCTGATGTTCTGCTCCTTCCAGTGGCACCTATGAGGACAGCTGTGATGGATGTCATGGGGAAGGAGACATTTCTACCAAGGCAAAGGAAGTAGTGAGGCAGTGCAGCTGTGAACAGCTGGCATACAATAGATAATTTAAGGGAAAGTGACCCTCATGTATAATTTTTAACTGAAGAACTGTCAGGCCCCATTAGTTCCAATAGGGCCTGCCAGGGCCAAGATTGGTTTATAGGAGTATTGTATTAGCACTGCTCCTAAGGACCAGCAGGAAAACATAATATGGGGACGCAGTAAATGTAGTGTTTTTAAAAATTGTACACATTATTTGTTACACTGACATCAGTGCTCGCTGCCTGTGTGTTCAGTTGAAAAGCACAACAGGGTGGCAACTTCCACAGTAAACAATTTGTGAAAAAAGCCCTTCTGAGCAGTTGGAACTACGTTCTGGAGTAGCTCCCAAACACTAAAGGGAAAAGCCAATGGTGGCCATCTTAGGATTATTCTCCGTGCCACCGAATTCTATGACTAAGAGGCCCCAGGAAGAAATCGGAAGAGAATCAGAAAGCCCCCATAAACCCATTCAACCCAAGTCCTTATTAGGAAGTATGGAAGTTGCCAGCGGTCGTCCGTGAAGAGTTCTGATGGCAGGGGTGGGAAGGGGCATGTAACATATTCAAAAGTCATAGTCAAAGTAAATCATACAGAGAAAAGAGGCCGCCTCCCCTTTCTTAAATACTGGAGCTTTCTTGGAACCAGAGTTATCTCACGCAAACACCTGGTAGGACCACCGTGCCGTACCAGAGACTCACTGGAAACACGGACTCCGGGCAGGGTGGAGGAAGATGTTTGACTACTGGGGACATTTCCACGGGGAGATGATGTTTGCATACACTGCTGCCTTCTCTGGATGCCTTCTGGAGCTCTGCAAATGGTGGCTGTCTTTGGTATCTGGTAGCACACGCTGTCCTTCATTTTATTGCGTGATACTGCGCTGTTTAAAGTCATGTTTGCCTTACCTCTGTGTCCTAAGGGAGAAGTGCTTGATAGCGTCATGCTGTTCTTTGGTGTCAGTGTTTCGGGGAAGTTTGAGGCAGTTATAGCCCAAATTAATGGAATTCTTGGCATTCTCTCTCCCTCTTAATGTTGCACTGATAGGGACTTAATTTCTTTATTTAGGTGGTTTGCCTCTTTTACAAATATGAAATAACCAAGGTATTACCTCTATATATTCATATCTATGATATTGCTTTTTGGAGAGGTAGCTAGTCAATTCCATAATTACAGCCACTTAAATCAAAATCCACTAATTTTAGATGGCAGGGCAGGACTTTATAGATGGTATATTTATAGAATATTTTCCACTAGACAATGTGTCACAAGAAATCATGAGGTTGGCTCTAAAGGTCTTAAATACTAATGTATTTTTAAATTCGTTGTATAAACTAAACTAGCAATCAATGTATATTAATAAGCATAATTACGTTTCTGGCATCTGTCCATTCGTTGGGTCTACCTTGACAGCTCCAGAAAACACGTCAGCAAAACTCACTGACCACCACACTACCACCCCACTTAACGTAAGAGCGGCAGTGGCATCCTCTTAAAGATGCCCCGTGTGTGGAACATCCCGATGATGCGGGCAGCGCGAAACCTCTGCAGTTCCCACTGCGTCTCTTGCAGATGTTCCGGGCAAACACTCTGACAGATCCCACTCAAAGCTCTACTTTCTAGGTGGCCATAAAAACAAGCCTTAATGAGGCGATAAACCTATTTACCTTTGATTAGGTGAGCTCCTCGATAAGATAACACAGAGAGGTACTTCCAGAGAGTAAATAGGCACAGAAATCAACAGCTGGGACCATTCTATTGCGATCCTCGAGGTGAGTCTGGCTGCTTCAGGAAGACCTTGCTTATCCCGTAGAATCTCTGAATTGGCTAATAATGGTTTTGCCAATGGACAGAGCAGCACAAGGAGACCCTTTGATAGTACCAGTGATCTTTAGAGCACTCTTTTCTCTGGCACACACCTTTAATTCCAACATTTGATTAAACAGGGCAAAACTAACTCAACAATAAAAACCAAGAAACTCAAAAATCTCCAAGGATGGGAGGTGGCAGACTCTGCCACTCGACACTAAGGCTCTGTGTCACCGCCCAACAAGACAGTGTGCTACACGCAGGCTTCTCAGTGGACTCTGAATACTTGTGAGGGCAGAACTGTTTGTTTCTGCCATCTTTATCTGTCCTAGGATAGTTCTGTTTGTAGCCTGTGTATGACTGTAACTGGTCTGCTTTGAATATACGAATTTTCATGGTTGTTTTTAATGAAGACCCTGAAATCGTTATGCTGTGAAGTTCAATTCATTTTTCTAATGTGGTCGGAGCCTTGCATCTCTTCTTATGAATGTAGATTTGGACATATTACTTCCTTTTGACAAATAAAACAATAGTCACCCTCCAGGAGCACCATAGAATAATATTCCCTCCACTATTATTTGCTGGCCTTCCTGCACGGTGACTTTATCAACGGGGTCCACATAAGAAGACTCTCAGCATTTGGTCCTCAACAAGATCATAGCAACCACTCCTAGGTTGAATAAGCAAATCTATAACTTAAAGTTGGAGGAAAATGAGGCTAAAAAAAAGCAGCCTGCCCTCCTATTTGTATGTGTTCTAAAATAAAGAAAATATGAATAAAAAGAAACTTACTCCCTTGTACATATTTATGGTTTAAAAATTAGTCAAAGTTTATGTCCTGAGGTTGCACCTACAGGAAGCCAGATGTGCCTTCTGCATGTGACCTAAGACAGGCCTAGAGCAACAACTAGAGAATTCCTCGCTCTTCCTCCACACCGTCGATTGCGGCGGCTTTCTGAGGTGAGAGAAACTGACAGCACTAACTCTCCAGGGCAGAACTTTCCAGTCAAGTGGATCAACGGACTGAAAATCTCTTATGAATAGTCATTAGGCCTTCATTACAAACCCCTCAAAACCCAGTTCTCCTTTCGCAACCAAATGCCTTTTGTCATCTTCACAAGGTACATCATTTAATTACCGATTGATTTCTTTATATATGACAACATGTCAGATAGCAAAATACAGTGTATCTCCCTTAGGGGGGAAAAGTCTGTTAACTATCAGTATGCCGGATTATGGAGTTCTCTGAAAAGCAGGCGCCCTGCGTGCTATTTCCTCTTTCTACCCACTTTACCTATGGAAAGAGTTCCTTTCCGTTAAGGAAAACCAATAAAATGGATATTTAAAAGCTACTGAGCATCACGATGGGGTCTTCCCATCCCCTGAAACACTGTCAATTTAGCCAGAACATGTTTTAAGCCTCTACTATGTGGAAAATGGATTCTTGACAATACATAGAGGAAACGGGGTGAATTCTAAACCACGACCATAGAGGCAGCTCCTGCAGCCCAAATTTCTACATGAAAAAAAAAGTCAGGCATTTGTTCTCATCTCGCCATAACTTCCTCCGGCTCTGACTTCTGCTGTGCAATCGCAGCCCGGTAATCAAGGGAGCGCTGTATTAATAAGCTGAATAACAGGGAATCTCAGAAATGTACGGGACCGTTATACCGTAACAATAAAACCTCAAATGGAGTAAACCGGGGCAGAGCTGAAGGTGGGCGTCAGGAAATAATGAGCCACTGTTGTGGCAATGCGCTCCATTGTGTGCTGGTGTAAATGCCTGCTTCTTTCGCACACAGAGGCCACATTACATGAGACCCAAGTGTTCTCAGAGTGTCACTGTGACTGGCTGTGCTAGAACCTGGCACGGATGGGCACTGAAAGCTGACATTATATTTCAGGATGCGTTGCAGGTGTGCAGGCCTGGGAACGTGCTCTAATTACATATTTTCCTGCCGTGCAACAATTAAGGTCGCCAAAATAATTGCCAGTTTCTTAATCCCTCTCTAACAAGAGTGACATAAGGAACGGTTTATTTTTCTCTGATTGTTTTGAAAGTGTTTCTCAAGATTTTGGTTTTCTATGGAACTGCATAAAATTAATTCTTATGTTCAGATGTGTGATTATTCCCATTGTTAAAAAAAAAAAGACCTGTCTTTGAATTGTGATAAACTAAAAGCAAAGAAAAACAATGGGACGTATGTAACCTGGTTGGTGGCTTAAATGTTTTTCTTTAAAGGAAGGTAAATTTGCCTTAAAACCCCCGTTTTCACTTTCTAAACTGCCCAATTTGTATGGAATACTAAAACATGCTGAGAAAAAAAAAGCAGAGCTTAGGAAACAAGACAAAATAGGTGTCTTTACTTTTAGTGTTGACTTTTGAGACAGGGTTTCTCTATGTAACAGCCCTGACTGTACTAGAACTCACTGTCTAGACCAGGCTGGCCTCGAACTCATAGAGATCCGTCTGCCTCTGCCTCCTGAGTGCTGGGATTAAAGGCGTGCGCCACCATCACCAGGTGAAGCAGTGGTGGTCTCTTCATTTTCAGCAGTGGGTGGAACAGGGAGGTAGACAGCCCTCCAAAATCAAGTCAAATGCATGCTCCCCACCCCCCAGAAAAAGGCATCAAAGTGAAATAGGCTACATTCAGTTTCTGGTGGTCCACAGATCCCCTAACCCATTGTTGAATTCCAGAGAAGACACTCAGTTGACTAGTAACTCCCGCAAGGATCGACAGACCTCCCTCCATTCATCCCTTCCCATAGTCACTGCACCATCTAACCGCCATGTGAAGGGCACAATGTTCACCAAAGGCATCCACAGTCAAATTTGCAGGGTCTGTCTTCTTCCCTAAAATCTCTTTCCTTCATCTCCTTGGCTGTCAATTTTCCATTTCAGTTGGGTTAGCAGGGCAGAGCTTGTTTAGAGAATTTTGAGGCAACTAACTCATTCTTTGCTCCCTTTCTCACAAATGAGGAGACAGCAGTGGGTGGTGATTGAGTAGTACTTAGCGGACAGACTGAGGTCGCATCAAGCGCATCACAATTTAACACCGGCTGAATAGTGGGGGCAGCAGATGTACCCAATGGAGCTGAAGAGGGGCGCGCGAGGAAGCCTAAGCTGAGAGAGTGGGAATGGCAGGAATCAAAAATGATTGTATCTGTAATAGAGACTTCAAAGGGGGAGAGGTTTGGAAGGATTGAGGGGAGGTCTAGCAAACGGAACAAGAGGCACATCTGGCTGGTGAGTGGCTGAGGGAAGGTGGGGGAGGGCTGTTATGAGCCAAAGCAAAGGAGGGAGCTTGAGTCTCATTGTGGGGATGGTGACCCATGGCCTCACACAACTGGGAGGGTCACAAGCTGGTTCATTTTTAGTGTCCCAACCATGAGACTTCTTGCTAAAGAAGGGAATTAGAAAGTGTCTTCAATGACTTGATGAGGCACTGTCACGTGGGTGCTTGCCAAACCCATCCTTACACTGGTAAGTGACTTAGACACCAACGCTCTCTCCTTTTCTTATGGCTCATGTGTTAACCAGTGTTGTCTGGCCTAAGAGGGCTCTTTTTCCAGGAGATGAATGAACTGCGTTGATTCTTGAGTTCCAGTGGTGTGTGTGTGCGTGCGTGCCTGTGTGTGTGTGTGTGTGTGTGCGCATGTACAAGCACGTGTTTGATACTGACAGCATGACAAGGAGTGAGGAGAGACACTCCTTCCAGCAACGGTGAGGAGGGCAGAGCTCAAAAATGAGCAGTACCACTAACAGTCCTGCCACATTCCGGATGCTGTTTTCAGTGCCCCACCTGCTAGAAGCTATGCTCCATCGTAAGCCTAACTCCTGCCCATCCCTTGTTAGAGCTTTGCTAACTTGTTCAAAGGAAGGTTCTTGCAGCTCCTCCCTGTACGTACAAGGAATGAAGGGCTTACCTTGATCACCACTCCGCCATTCTATCAGCCACTCAGCCAACATCTCTTGAAAATACATATAGTGGGGGTCAGATCTGAGCCTTGCCAAACTCTTCTCTCTGACACTGATCTATGAGACTTTATGGGGCTTAGTGCCCTAGTCCATGGTAAATAGCTAATGGTTTAAATTGCAATGTTTTCAATCATTCCAAGCTTTAAGCAGTGATTTTCTCAGGGATGGAGAGATGGCTCAGCCATTAAGAGACCATAGTGCTCTTAGAGACGACTGGAGTTCAGTTCCTGGCACCTATGTCTAATAGTTCACAACTGTCTGTAAGTTCTACTTCAGGGGCTGACTGACTCCTCGGGCCTCGGTAGGCACCTGCACTCACACCTCTCCCCCACGACTACCTGATTTAAAATAAGAAAAATCAATCTTTAACAGGACGATCCTTTTTCCCATAGAGAGGTAGAGTCATCAGGGAGATAAGTGTGCTGGTTGTTTCTTTATCTATTTGGTTGTTTGTTTTTGAAGCAGCTGTAGTTCGGTGGCTGCCTTCTGGGCACAGTTCATACAACGGTACCACACACTGCCTTCCCAGACATCCCATGCAGATCCACTGCTGTAAAAAGGCTGCCAGTACCCAGCACTCACAAGTACGCAGTGTGCTGATCTCCGGAGTGTCTGCAGAGTCCCTGATAGACAGTGCTCTGGGATTCTACACTACCCCACAGCAGGTTTTCTCCCTAACCCAATTTCCCTGACCTGTGTTTTTTCCTTTCAACCAGACTTCAGAGACAAAAGGAAGAATAGTAAATTCATTTCCTTAGAGATTTACCTCCAGGGTTTCAGTCTATGGGGCTGTAACTTATTTGCCTTACCTGAACAGTTATTTTGAGATAGGGGAGCTCACTAAATAATGTTTTCCTCATTACCATTATTACTTTAAAATGATCATTAATTCCCTCTTCGGCTTTCTAAGTGGGGGAGGGGGGAACATCAAAGAAACTAGTTTCCCCTCATTCGACTTTTCTTGAAAGGTAACTGATTTACAAACAAATTACTTGCGCCCTGTAAGGGACGGCCAAATGTGTCTGCTCATTTGATACATTTTCAAGGGCTACAGTGGTGAAATGGAACTGTAAGAAGCTCCGGAGCGATCCACAAACAACTTCACGCTGTATTACACGTGCGTCAGATACTGAGACCAAACTCCCTAGCTGCAAGCAACCTGGGATGCAGAATGCACGCTTGGCAATGACTCAAGCAGCTTTATTTAAATTGCAAACTTTGCAGTCACTCCTCACAGGTGACTTTGGAAGCTCATTATCGAAACTAAATAGCTTCCTCCCCATACTTTCTTTCTTAAATCACACATACATCATCTTTGAAAGATGCTATTTAATGTCTTCCTCACACAAGTACATCAACTTTGTTAAGAAATTGCCCGGGAGACTAAAAATGTATTTAAAACAAACACGAAGCTTAAACAAATATTCCAACTGGAGTGCAAATAATGCTAGAATTCCTGGCTAGATTTTTTTTTTCCAGGATGGACTTTGCCATGAATAGAGGTCACACGAGAAATATTTTTGAAGTCATAACTTTACAGCATAAGATGATCAAAGCCAAGTATTAATACACTATTTTATCAGCTCACCTTCCAAACAGTATTTCAGTAGATTTCCTTTCACACAGTGATATTTGTAATAAATGTTCTGCCTTTGTTTTAAAGTCAGTCTGCAGAAAGATGACATCAGCTCAGCAAACAATAAAGTGCCTGTAATATTGTCTCCAGAGGGCTGTTACATTTACTTTGTAGCAGTAAAATTCAATTTTCAAAAAACACTACATGAATGATGTTAGGTTATTAACCCTCTCACCACCGTAAAACATCATTATTGTGTGCAGAATGTAGGTCACAATCTAGAAGCTATACATTTCTCTTTTTTTGTCAAATAATCCAGCTAAGCTTCTTTTCTCTCCTCAGGTCTGGGCCACAACCCTTCTTTGAGGGAGAAAACATGGCAGCATTCTCCACAGACCCGAGCGCCTTACCCCCACTGTCTCCCCAGCCCAGCTTTGAACTGATCTTCTTCTCTGGCTCCTCACTACCCACACCTATTGTTCTAGAATCAGAAATTAGCATATCGTATCTTTTCCTCTCTTCCACATGCTTCAGTTCTAGGAGAAGAAGAAAATAAGGACATGTGTCCCGCTTCAAAGGCGGAATCCATTTAATCTGAAGACCTTGAACACAAATGCTTATTTTTGGAGCTTCAAGTGGTTCAGTTCTTGGCCTGTGTGACTGCAGCAGTTACCTGATTCCCTCCTGCCTAGAAGGCAGGCCATCCGGGCACACTCTCGCCAGGAGGCAAAGAGTTAACTAGTTAAACTTCTACATACCTCCCAGGAACTTTCCAAAAGCTGACAATAAGGAAAAGGAGTTCTGGTTATCCACTTTTTTTTTTTTAAGGGATGGGGTTGGTTTTAGAAGAAAGGGAAAGAGGATCAAACACCTCAATGCAACAAAAGGTTGTGTCAGAGGGCCCTCAATCACACACCGCCTTCCACAGCACAACCTCCAGCCTTCCAGCCTTCCAGAGCAGTCGCCCTGGCAGCACAGCTAAAAAGTTCCTGACATGAAAAGAACAAAAAAACCAAAGGACAGAGGTAGTGATTGTCATGCAAGCCCTCCCTCCCTGCTTGTGTGTGTGTGTGTGTGTGTGTGTGTGTGTGTGTGTGGTGTGTGTGTGTGTGTCTTTCTCTCTCTCTCTTCCCCATTGGGCTTTTCCTCCTCAAATGAAACTTTTACATAAGCCAGTAAAAAACAAAGTAGAGGCAAGGCTTTCTGAAGAGAAATCCCCATAGGTGACAGCCACCCCGAGGGTGGTGAGATAGGCCCAGTGGACTTTCTGTAAGAAATACCTGACGAATCGAGAGGTCACCTACATGGATACTTCCGAAGAGTCATCTGACATTAATCAGGATAATGATAGCCCTGTAAATATGGTCAGCCCTGCCTTGAAAATACACGGGTTTTTAAATGGATGTTTTCTCCCCAAATTCTGTCATCAGTGCACAGTGGATATAAGCTATTTGCATTTTTCTGTATTGAGTCCTGAGGTAGCTTAACAGCATGTATGCATTTTCCACTAAAATGTAAATTATTAACAAGTTGGAGTTTTCATTTGTTTTATCTCCTGATGTGAGATCTAAATAAGTATGCACAATATACTTAAAATTCTTTCCATTTCTCTACTTTCTAAGGAATAAATCTCATCTATGCACAACAATACATTGTCATACATATAACAAACAGCCATGCTATGGGGTGAGTATTAAACTGAGGAGCAAAGCTAAGTGCTTTTTGGAAACTTAGTTAAAGTATTTTAACCCAAAGAACTATGTACTGATATTTTCACCACCATCACCATCAGCACCATGACCATCATCTTCTTCAAAAGCACCCAAGTCTTCATTATTATCTAGTTGACACCAGATATTTTCTATCAGCTTTCATCTCAACGTCTAAAACACTAGCTACTATTAGAAGCAAACCAAAAGAAAAAAACAAGAAAATCCCAGTTGTGTCATCGTCAAAACTGACATTCAAGATAAAAGAGGACACAGCATGTTGGAATTGAAGGACTGTGAGGGACAGTTGCTCCCGAAGTGTGGTGGTGACGTCTGTGGACATTTAAGTGATGCTTCTGATGTACCATCGGTGTTCCAAGTAAATTATCTCAACCGTTCTTCAAAATAATCAATGTGCAGATAGGAAACCGAGGTACAGAGATTGTAGATAACTACCCATTGTCATTGACAGCAAGCGTGTTCTGAACTTGAACATGCTCACAGTGGTTATCTTCTGGGAAGGAAGGAAGGCAGGGAGGGAAGGACGAAGGGAAGGGAAGGAAGGAAGGACAAGAGAAAGAAGGTTTTAGGATCTACACCTGGAGTGATTGTCAGGAACCTGTTTAGCAGAGACAGGATTCCGGATCAAGACAGAATGCCTGAGAAAGAGTAATTGACAAACTACCTCTGAGTGGCCTGAGGTGACCTGTGAAGATGTGTCACTACTCTCTTGACCCAATGGGTGCTCTTCTGGCAGGGTGGTGGCAGAGTCTGTAGGTGTGCGCAGGCTAAACATACGGCTGGACATGGTTGATAGCCACGAAAGAGTGCAGAACTTTTGCCGCACATACTTAAAAATGCAGAAGAATGCTGAGCTTAAAAGTTTTAGGCGGGCGGTGGTGGTGCACGCCTTTAACCCCAGCACTTGGGAGGGAGAGGCAGGTGGATCTCTGTGAGTTTGAGGCCAGCCTGGTCTACAAGAGCTAGTTCCAGGAGAGGCCCCACAGCTACAGAGAAACCCTGTCTTGAAAAACCAAGAAAAGAAGAAGGAGAAGAAGGAGAAGGAGAAGGAGAAGGAGAAGGAGAAGGAGAAGGAGAAGAAGAAGAAGAAGAAGAAGAAGAAGAAGAAGAAGAAGAAGAAGAAGAAGAAGAAGAAGAAGATCTAGTCATTGAACATGTGCAGGAGACCAAAGCCCCTAAGATGGGCTGACCAAGGCTCATGACCAGATTATCCCATACACAAACTCCCTTCAAACTGTCTCAAAGCCAGAAGAGGAGGTGTCGCAGAAGAAAAAGGTATCCCAGATGAAACTGAAGAAACAAAAGCTTAAGACATGAGGACAAAATAAGCATAAAATAAACACAGATAAAACTAAAAAATAAATGAAGAGAAATGAGTAGAAACAGAAGAAATAATTAGGAGGTACCTGTGTACCAAGTGTCTGGCCTGCAAAATGAACACAGGAACCGACCCCAGAGAGGACTAGACACAGTGTCATTGAGCCCAGAGATAAGAATGTTCCGGGCCAGGACACAGACAAGGGAAAAAAGATCTTCATCCCTGTCACTGAAGCAACCTGTGGCCTGATCAGTTGGGAAGGAGAGTGCCAAGCAAGCTCTAGGGTCTCAGCTTAAGCCAAGGTCTAGATAGGGACGGCAAGCAAGAGAAAGAAAAGAAATGGGGTGGCTTCTGGAAAGGCTGGCAAAGAAAAAGCGGCAACTACTGGGAACAGACTGGATGCGGGGAGGGAGACAGTGGTGAGACAAAACTACAGGCTTCTGAGCTGGGGCATCCTTGAGAGGGTGGGATTTCCCACTGCAGTGGAAAAATGGGGCAGACTGGGAAAATGAATAGTTTCAGGCTACGCTATTTCATTTGCCAAAGCCAATGTCAGGGAGTTTTAAGGTCTTTTGTGGGGAACACAGTATGGGGCCCTAAAACACGGCTGGTTTTACCAGCTAGGGCCTGGACTTGATAGAGGTAAGTGGTCTAGCAGTAGAACAGGAAGCAGGAGGCTGCCTGGAGGTGTGCAGGAATCTGAGGGAGCAGTCTGGACAGCGGGGTGTGCACAGAAAACCAACAAGGTGCTGGAGAAGCAGAGGTACAGGACTGTGACAGGGGTGGTGGGGTGTGTGGAAAACGGATCGTCAGTTCTTGGAGCACGGAGCACCAGGAGATGAGTAGGAAGGGACGTGGGGATAAGTTATACTCTTTGCCCTGGAGTCAGTCTGGAGCGGGCTTCGGGGTTTAATGACGCATTGATTGACAGTTTAATTTCAAAGCAAAGAAATTAAAAAAGAAAATTCGAATGCAGGGCGGGGCACAGCAGCGCACGCCTTTAATCCCTGCACTTGGGAGGCAGAGGCAGGAAGATCTGTTGCGAATCTGAAGTCAGCCAGGTCTACATATTGAGTTCCAGGACAGCCAGGACTACCTAGAGAGACCCCCACATCCAGGAAAAACAATCGGGCTGCAGAGGTTGGGCACATAGACAGACGCAAAGGACTCGCAAAGCATGCTTGAGGCCCTTGGCTCAAGCTCTATCCCGGGAAAAACATCATTCTTTCCTTTTTGCTATAAAAAATTCCTGAAATGCTTCACCCACTTTCTCCAAGTGCTGTTTCTGGAATAGTCCATGTAAAAATAAGATTCTCCCTACTGCTCATGTAGAGCTCACCCATGTTTATAGGCGCGCAGACTTGTAAGCAGCCTTGGCTGGGTAGCTGCGGAGAACAGGCCCCTCCTGAAGGCAGAACACATGGGAAGGAGGGTATTATTTCAGCTGGGAGAGGAGCAGGGCCCTGGGATGAGGCTGATTGATTCAGACCAGATGGGTGGCCACACATAGGTGTGACAGAAATAGAAACACATTGCCGACATTCCAAGCACTGTCCTCCCTGGCCAGGAGGTGGTCACAGTGCTGTTCCCTTATCTACCTCCTAATGTGAGCTCCAATCAAAGAATGTTAATGCTGCCGACTCCTCTCCTCCTGCCTGGCTATGGGCATCAGGCTTGAGGTTCCACTTCAAAGGCAAAGTGGCCATTGTTCAGGGTTACCCCCCCTCGCCCCCCCCCCGTAAGTAAGACTGAAGCAAACCACTTCAATTACTCCCCCAGTACGTTATTATTTTAATTCCTTCTTCCACATGGAGAAGTGGATGTCAGAACTAGTCTCTGTAGCTGCTTCTTAGGAGACAGGGCAGGTTTCCAAGTGGTGGTAGTACTGCAGCCATGGCTTAGAAATTAATTCATAGAGCTGAAATGTCACATAGTAACTGAGAACTCTAAGAAGGGTGCAAGTTGGCACTTTAGCCATAGTTTGGGTCCTCAAGAGTTTCGCTAGGCAGCAAGGCCCCGCGTTAGAGGCCATGACCATTCGGCGCCCTGCTCCAGTGTTGTTTGACGTTTAAGATTGCTCTTGAGTTATTTTGGTTTTCATTTTTAAGATGTAGTAAAATTTAAATTTATAGACTAAGGTAATTGTTATTTTGACAGAGAAGAAAAAATGCAATATTTTTTTTTGTTTATTATAAGAAACACTTTCTTTCTTGAAGGGAAATTCAGCAAGCATGGGAAATTTTCTATCATTCAAAACTGAAGTATAGAAATTATGCGCAAATTTGAATATTGATCAAA
The DNA here is from genome assembly GCF_037038515.1 of Microtus pennsylvanicus. NCBI lineage: Eukaryota > Metazoa > Chordata > Mammalia > Rodentia > Cricetidae > Microtus > Microtus pennsylvanicus. The sequence continues at coordinate 32,796,438 of NC_134587.1, read as the reverse complement.
ATTAGAGGAAATCCCAAAGGCCTTCTGAAACCTAGAGCAATGGCAAGCATTGAAGAACAGCTGAGCAGCGGCTTCAGCAACACAGGGCAGGCCTTGTCATAGCAAGAATGAGGTTTTTCTCACTTGGTCCCTCAAATGTCCTGTCCTGTTTGGTCCCAGCATGAAGTTTTAGTTTCTCCGTTCTCACAGTGGCCTGAAACTATTACCTACTTGTTATAAGGCTTCTCCGATTTCACTGCAGTGAGTTAACCTGTAGGTTCTGACTGACATCTCCGGCTCTCTCCCCCACATCTCTATGAAGTTCACAGGCGAGCACCTGAAGGGCAAGGTAGCTGACTGCTTGCACTTTGATGTCTATTTATAACGCAAAGGTCAATCCTCTGAGATAATTTCCAACCGATTATGTATCGAGGGGATTGCTACTCAAAGAGTGATAGCTACCCTATTTTTCTTCCCACAATACTGTTGGCCCATTGCTCTCACGACAGCCATCTGGAATTAAGACTCCACAGTAGGGAAAGAGGATTCCGCTCAGGGCTCAAGTGCCCTGGGTTCAATTCTTGGTACTAAAAAAGAAAAAGAAAAAAAGAGAACAAAAGAAAAGATTGCACAGTAGATTTCTCCCTCACGAGTACTTATCCCTTTCTCGGGTTATAATTCCTAGAAGTAGGGTACTACTGATAGCTCTTGAATTTGACCTGCCACAGGGCTGGCTTAAGAAAAAATGGTTCCTGTGCAGGTGGAGATTAGCATATGAGAAATGCTTTTAATTCATCCACTGTTAGGCTCACCTATCTGTCAAACCCATACATGTGACAACAGTTGGGTTCAACTTATCTCTACCACCTCAATGGCAGGTTTTCAACAGTCTGGGGACTGTTAGCTATTGGTAAGCTAAATACCTCCAACTCCCTTCATCAAAATAAAGCTCAGTAACACAGACAGAACAATAGGTTCTATCCTGAATATAAGAAATACAACCATCATGCCCAAGGGTCTGTGAAAATGGCTTCCTTTGACACAAAATAAAAACAGCCATGCAAAGCATTTCCCGGCATCTACTCTGTGAAAGCCCGTGTGCCTTGCAGTATGGTAGTGGTTCCTCTATAGTGGGACTGTACACTAATTTTTTCGGTTGCTTATCTTTTATCATTGAAAGCTAACCTGCCCTAATGTTGCAGTCTTCATGTGCGCCATTGGGTTCGTGCAAACCACAGCTCCTCAGGCCTCACAGAAGAAGGAACCATGAGATGTCTCAATGCTGGCATGAGCGTGGAACTTCACACCGGTCACTAAACCTTCACACACAGTTCCCATGTGGTGGTACCTGTCATGAAGTGGGCCACAAGGGGCTAACGTGGGCTGCTTTTAAAATAGCCTTGCAGCTCAGCACACCTCTGAAGAATGATTTGAGAGCCATAGCCGTAGAAGTTCTACTTCAGCTAAAGGACACAAAAATACGGGAAGTAGAAGAATTGTTCTCACCTCTCAAACTTGAAGATTAAGAACATTGCACACCTTGCCCTCTAGAGAGGGAAAAAGCTGAGGGCAGTGCCTGGAAAGAGGCTGTCCCTGAGACTGGAACAGGAAGTGAGTTCTCATACAAAAGTAAACTAGTTTGGTTTTCACCCAACTAGCGAAGCGCTCCACATTTTACTAAGTTCCCAATTCAAATGCTGCTCTCAACACTCAGGAATTTCATATACCGAAAATATGAATTCTTCACTAAGTTCACCAATTACCCCAATGGATATGTAGGCCTCAGGGATTCAATATTTGATGTATTGCTTTTAGATTTTTACACTAGCTTTACACAGTCAAAATTTTCCTGTTTTGGACATTAAGAAGTAAGTAGACAACAGCTAAATGCAGCGTTCAAACGTGCTCAACTTAGATCATTCAAGCATTCAAAGAGGCCGGGAAGCAAAATTTATATATTGTCTACTAACTTAGGTAAACATTGGTCTTGATAATAAGCTGTCTGGTAGATGTATGGAATCTGTTCATCCCCTATTGATGTTTTACTGGCCAGAAGAGCTAAGAAAAGTACTTTCAATTTAACTCTACGAAAATGGGCAGTACCGAAGAAAATGCTAGCACAATTCTAGATAAAATATACTGTTGTGAGGGCTGAAAAGTGCATGCAAAGCAAGCTACATTATTAGAATGTTTAAATATTAATTATACCGCTGTGTAGTAAAGATGATCAAGTATGAGTGTCAACTCATTTCCTAAAAGCTGCAACGTTTACTTTCATCTAAACTTCCTTTGTTAAGCTAAACTACAAGCCCAGCAAGTTTAGTCTACTTGAGTGTGTTTATTTTTATTGGTTTCTGCATAATTTTTTTCTACCATAAACCAACTTTAACCCCTTTTCTGTAATCTCTGCCAGTATAACTCCAATAGCACACCATAAAATTCCTATAATTCTTCAAAGCCACGGAGTTGGAAGGGAAAAGCTTGGGCACTTTGTAACAAGCGCCAGCTACAAGCTTCAGCCAATTGCATTTAACTCTTGCAAACCCTTTTTATTTGGGAGGGTGCAGATAAAGGTATAGGTTCACGCTTTGTGGTCACTCTGCTTCCCACTGGAAGCATTTTGCAGTTGCAGCTCTGAGTCTGAAGCCAGTGGCGTTTGTGGAGGAGCACCACAGAGGAGGCAGTATCTAGTTATGCTAGCTCAGGAGGCGAGGCTGACAGATGGGGAGGCAGATGTCCAGATCCACAGAAAAAGCAAAGACTCCGTACCTTGCAACCTTTGCTGATGGAGATGAGAGAGCTGAGCAGTGGACAATGCTCACAAAGTCTGGGGATGGCAGAGTTCAGCACACTCTGCTACTTTCCCACCTCCTCCCTTCTTTCCCTGGAACGTATTGCTCTCTTCCACCACCCCCAAAAAACAGCTACTAGAATTAAGCAGGAGATGCTTAAAAGACAAAGGAAGAGCACGTGTGGAGGGAGACACTCGGGTTTCATCCCGTCACCCATGGATGCCCAGCCAGGGTTTCCCACCTGAGACAGATTGCGACTCATGTTCAGCTCGCTCATGCACGAGAAGCAATACACAAGCTCAGTGTAGAGCCGCTTTAAAAGCTCATCGGGTGCACACTTCCCTTGTACAAAATACCTTATTCATGACAGAGCAGTGAGGGCCTAGGTAATTACTGGAATCAAGGTGGCCTCAGAAGTGTTTAAATCTGCAAGGACACTTAGAACATGAATAATGCAAAATAATTTGCATCTAAATTTTTTAAGTGTTCTTTATTCAAAACTAAAATGCAGTTCCGATTAAAGTTTGATGAGTGAAAGCCGAGCACTCCTACCCACTGTGAGCCGTCTCCTATATGTGGAAATTATTTCAGACAGTAGTGAAGGGAGAAAGGAGTTTGGGTTTCTGCTGTTTTAAGTTGTGATTAAGTTGCACTTTTAGGTTGAACTTTCTTTATGTGTCTTGGGGGGCTACCAAGTTGTTCGTGAGCTTGCTTACGAGGTCCAAGTCCGTATTTCAGGCTAGCCTCTTAGGAAACAAAACCAAGCTATTTTTATATCTTAGACCCATTTTTTTTTAATTTGCCAAACAAGATGATATTTGGATCCAAAGCTAATACAATATGACTTTCTTTTTCTCTCATCTAAGTATTCTAATTGTTCTTCCTTTCCTATCCTTAGATACAAAATGTATGTTTTCTTTTATTAAAAAGGCTTAGAGTATTCCATTTTCTTGTAATAGTATTTATGCTGCTGTGAATATACTACAGTATTTACAATGTCCCTGTCAAAGCTTTATGGAAAACTAAGCACTGTTAGTGTGTCAGCCTGCATTTTTTTTTTAGGTATGTAAGATTGAAAAGCTAAAAATCAATTTGAAGAAGTCAAAGGTAACTTTGTCACAACGGGCTAGAGATTTATATGACCACAGAATAGCTTTTCTTCATCTCTTCTGAAAAGTTGGATATCCTAAAGATGATCTTAAAGGAGGGCTATGGTTAGACCAAATTAAATTTCCGGTTTATGAATTTTCTAATAGTAGTTAAAAGAAGGGAAATGAACTAGAATTTAAAAGTAAAAGTATTTTTTTTAACTTTCAGTTGGCTAAATCACTGCAGTCTGATTACCATTCCCAGAACTTCACAATGCCTGCATGTCATTTGCTTTTTGCCAGCATCTGTGGAAAGCACAATTCAAGAATTGTCATTGTCCCTTAAATTATCCCACTGTGAGACAGGGACCTTCTGTGGCCTGTCCTCTCTACCTGAGACAGCAGGGAAACCCACTGAAAAGGCATGTACCTCCCTCTCCTGGGTCACAGTGCCCTTTGCCTAGAGCTGGGCAGATTGAAGTCTGTTTGGCTGGCAGCAGGCATGGCCCGCCAGGTCACTCTGCAATGCACAGAACCTAAAGTTTAAAGACTCTTGAAGGGCAAACTGATTTTCCTGCTGCAAACCCTTATGAAGCGGAGAGACTCCCAGTTTACTGCTCGCTGCAGAGCAAACTCCCACTTCACTGGGATTTCAGATGAGTGTTTGCCACTCTTAGAATGCCTGTTACTTTTTTCTTTCTCTTTCTTTTTCCCTTTTTAGGTTTTGAACAACGCAAACATTTTTAAACTCCCTGAACAAAGATCTTCCCAGCAGCAGACCCCCTGCCCAGCGGGTCACCTATCTTTTGCCACAGTCTTTCTTTTCCCACGCTAACCCCGGGGCTCATTTGCATAAGGTCTCTGTTGTGACAATTAGTTTCAGGTGAGCTGATTTCTATGCTGCTTGCCCAAGACGATGCCCAGGCCCCGGGCCTCCCTGATCCTGGTCCTAATTGCGACTGACTGGCACCAGACACAATGATCCTCTTGATTCAGCAAATTGTCCGGCTACGAGCTTGTTGCGACCTTGCAAAGCACAAATCATATCATGTCAGCCCAGCCTAGAAACAACAAATAAAATATACTCCGACTGAGAACAATAATGAATTTTCCATATCTTAGGTCTAGTTGGCTGAGTACAGATAAAAGCAATGGATTTTAACTTTACTTTGAGCTGTGTGGTACTGGGTGTGCAACTCCCCATAAAAACATAGGAATGCCCCTGTATTTAAATTCCATGGTTCTATACCCCTGTCACCTGGGACGAAGTCCCCCAGGTAAAATAAGTGGCTGCTTTCAAAACTTCTGCTAGCTTTGCTGTTGTGGAAATAAGTCATATGCTCGTTCATCATCTACAGGGTGAATAAATATGCACATTAGCAGCATTTCCCAAGAGTCCCCAGTTGACAGAAAGGATTGCAGAGATGGTGGGACTTCATATCTTTGTATAACAGCACAAGTTGGGAAAGAACTTTTCTTAATTCCAGAAACTCTGGGTGAGGCATGAGTGTGACCTAGCATGAAGCATGAGCCGAATGTTTTAAGGACAATAGTTGTTCTTGAAATATTGCCTGCCCCCATGCTGCCTGACACTCTGAACTCAGCTGTATTATATTACATGTGGCAGCTCCCTTTAGAACTTTCTCTGCCCTGATAGTCTGGAATTCAGTCTGCCATCCTATTGTCTCACTTAGCTACCTTCCTGTCATCTCATTTAGTCTATATCCTAAAGGTTAATTGAAAGAAAAGAAAGGAAGGGAAGGGAAGGAAGGGAGGGAAGGGAGGGAAGTAAGGAAAGAAGGAAAGGAAAGGAAAGGAAAGGAAAGGAAAGGAAAGGAAAGGAAAGGAAAGGAAAGGAAAGGGAAGGGAAGGGAAGGGAAGGGAAGGAAGGGAGGCACGGAAGGGAGAAGGGAGGAGGGAGGGAGGAAAGGAAAGGAAAGGAAAGGAAAGGAAAGGAAAGGAAAGGAAGGAAAGGAAAGGAAAGGAAAGGAAAGGAAAGGAAAGGAAGGAAGGATTAAAGAACCAAGTCCAGTCAATGTTCCTAGAAACCATTTGGTCTTTTTCCCCCCCTGCCTATTCATATGAAGTAACTGTGATACCATTTTTATGGTATTTATTTCAGGTGGTTATATATGAGCATGTGTTTTCATAATATGAAATATTCATATGTTCTATGCAACTAGAAAAGTTTTCATATGGATATGACTTTTGGGAATTTTGTATCTTACTTCACACTGATTTCCCCCACAATAATAGGGCTACTTTTAAGCATTTCTGCTCATTGATTTGATTTTTCCTTCTCAGGAACTAAAAGTTTGAGGTGAGTATCTTAGAAGAGCATCAAGGATTATAAAAGAAAGAAAAGAAGAAAGAAAGAAAGAAAGAAAGAAGGAAAGGAAGGAAGGAAGGAAGAGGAAGGAAAATATTAAAATTAGCTGTTTTGGGTTCTTATGAAAAGGATTTTACATTTATAGCAGGGAAGTGATCCTCCACCTTCAGGTGGACCAGTGCCTGACATGGTCTTTCCTGCCTGTTACACAGCCCCCACCATAAAGCTTATAGGGTCATGCAGCCTGTGGCCCAGGCACATGGCCCTGGGTGTGCCTAAAAGGATATAACACTAACCACCTCCCATTTCTTGGGTCTTTATGACTGGGAGCTGGTTTTTACGGGGACATGGAAATTGTGTTGTCAAAGACTTCACACACTAATTCAATTGAAGAGAAAACCAGAAAGAGTTGGGGAGGGGAAAGTTTCTCTTCTAGAATTCTAATAGGCAAGCTCTTAGGCCAGTTAGATGCAGAAGGGGTCCAGCCCCGCTGAGTAAACGCAGCATCAAGGCAAGAATCATTGCAGGGGCTACACAGAAAAGACCTCTGCTATGTAAAACCTGTAAATCAGACTCTTGGAAACTTGGAGATCTTCAGCGTATGAACTCAGCGATGTGAATTAACATTGAGTATGTTTTGACATAAGTGTTTGAACATAACGCCCATTCGTATGAATCATGGATTTGTTGAAGGAAAAGCTGGAGAAGTGATGATGACCCCTAACCCCGTTTTCACATGTCTTTGTAGCACTGCCGTCTCCAAGGAACCAGACTGAACCTTGTCTTTTGCGAAAGCAGAAAGACCCCATCCACTCTTGTGCTTCTTATCCATGTGAGTGTGTCACTGTAGTGATGTTGTTGAGAGGCTCATGGGGTATGGCTCAGGACAGGGCCGAGAGAGCAGACTCCAGTGTGCAAATGGAGAATTCTAAGAAAATACCTCATGCCTACTCAAACACTCACTTTCCATGATCTTGACTTTCATCGTCTCTTCCTCTCGTCTTTTGCGCATTGTCCCCTCCCGTCCACGGCTCCCACCTTCTGTGTTCAGCCTGGCTTTTCTTTCCTGCAGAGTTTCCTTGAGTTGGGATCCTGGTCTACACAACTGTGGTGCCTTCCTCACTCCTATTCACTTCCTCCTCCCGTGGGTTCTCATGTCATACTGCTTTCCACCCAGGCCCCCTTTCCTTTCTACCTGTGACAGAGTCTCTCACTTACTCCCATTATTTCCCTCTTAGCCCGTTAACTTCTTTTCTCTCAAACTGCTTTGACCTCACTTTTAAAAAGTCTTGTGATGAAACCCCATTCCTCTCCATCTCTGATCCCGTAAGCACACCTATATAGCCCTGCTCCCTAAGTTTTGGTTAGATTCTCATCTCGGATTTTAGCTCTGCGTTTCTTGTTTTGGACTTCCTTGCTAGACTTTCCATTCCTTTCCTGCCTCTATCCTAAGGCTCTCACTTCACTTCTTATGTTACTGCCCCGTCTCCTTACCTTTCACTTCTCTGAGCCTTGTGCATAGCATCTTTTTTCCTTTCTTTCTGAGATGAAGTCTTGCTATGGAGTTCTGGCTGTCATGGACCTCACTATGTAGGCTGACTCCGAACTCATAGGTCTGCCTACCTTTGCCTCCCAAGTGCTGAATTAAAGACATTCACCACTACACTTGGTTTCATAACACAGGTTCTCAACCTGTGGGTCACAATCCCTTTGGGGTCGAATGGCCCTTTCATAGGGATCACATATCAGATATCCTGCATATCCGATATTTACTTTGCAATTCATAACAGTAGCAAAATTATAGTAATGAAGTTGTTTCACATAACATATATGTGTGTATATATACACATATATGTATACACACACATATACACAGACTTCAGAAACTTAAAGGTAGCATGGGAAACAGTGACTATAAAGCCAGAAACAATACCTTTGAGTCCTCTGACTTTCTCATTTTGGGAAGACAACAGTAGGCCAGTTTTCTAATAGCCTCCCAGCATTCTTGAGTCTCACACTTGTTTTGTATTTGTGGTTTCTCTGGGTACCACCTAGAACTTCTACAAATCCCAGCCATGATGTTTGGGCCAATGCTCTGGGTTCATTAAAGATCTATCACCAGCAGTGAAAAAAATGTTACCCCTCTGTGTTCCACGTGACTATTTCTGGAAATATAGTTTATGAAAGTATAATTTTATGAATTAATGTAATTTCTTGATTTTTAAAAATTACCAAATTGTTTCTGGGTCAACACAACTCATTTCCAATAGTAGGAACAGAAAACTTTGGTCAACCTAATATTCAAATAGAAGATTGCAGTTATTCATTGAGAGAAAGCTATAAAACAGAAATATTAGATGATAAGGTCTTTATAATTGTTTACATAGGTTTTTGGATAGATACTAGCTACAGCCAAACTACTTTTCCTTAAGGCCATCTTTCTTGTGGCACTATGGATCCCATCATCCATGTCTACATGGACCAGTCAGGTGATAGGTGAAACTAATCCTTGTAGCAAGCCAGTATAAAATTTACTTCATGCATCTATGTGGGCCAGAGACAATCCAGAGGAACTGGACACTTGTCCTTTTTGTAAAACTGTTCAAATTTTAAAAACTGGATGCTGGGCGGTGCTGGTACACACATTTGCTTCTAGCATTCGTGAGGCAGAGGCAGGAGGATCTCTGTGAGTTTGAGAACACCCTGGTCTACAAAGAGAGTTCCAGGATAGCCAGTGTTACACAGAGAAACCCTGTCTCTAAAAACCAAAACCAACCCCTCCCCAAAAGGCAAACAATTATCAACCTCTGCCCTGTCCTGCCATTTTGACAGATGCCCTCAGCTCAGTCTGCTCAGAGTGCTAGAATTTAGGAGGAGCCACATGGCCAAATCAGAAATGACTTCCGTATTCCTTTACCTCAATGTTTCCACTTAACAACCCAAGACTGCTGTTACTTCTGAAGATGACAATAGCTGGAAATAGACATAGACAGTCAGGCTGGGAGCATATATAACCTTTGACTTCCTTCCTGGAAACACTCCCATTCTCTCCTACACGACTCTTCTTTCTCATCCCCCTCCTGTGCAGGTTAAGATAGCCTTAACATCACAATGAGCGTTAAAGGAGAACCACTCAATGGTACCCTAGAGGTAACATCAGGTGCAATGTTTTCTGAACTCAAGCCTGTAGAGGAATTATGGAAAAGAACACTACCTTCACAAAGGAACCCTTCACTCTAATAAAAACTGAATGCACTGAGTTTGACCACATAGTCCAAGAACTTACTGCTACAGTGTGAAATGAGCTGTGTTTGTACTCCAAGGGGGTCTCTTGTCTTGAAATCTTTGTCTTTAGTATGGAGGTGTTGAGAAGCAGGAGACATTTAAGACATGCAGCCTAGGACAAGATTGGCCTTGATGATGGCATCACTCTCGGCATGGGATAGACAATTCTCATAGGACCCCAGGAGCATCTGGGAGGAGGCCTTTCTAGGAGAGCAAAGCAACATTGATGGCTCCCTGTCTTCTGGATTCCGGCCTGGCCATACTTTCCCACTACTGGGGTGCAGTCAGCAGTGGGACCCCTACCAGGGCTGAACAGAGCCCAGTGGATTTATCTAGCACATCAGGACTATGTGCTAGATAAATCCATTTTCTTTTCAAACTCCTCAGTCTCAAGCATTTTGCTATAGCAGTAGAATATATACAAACAGACTCATCACCTCACCCAGGCACACTGGATTTCCTGTTTCTAGTCCTGGTCCATATTCTTGGCATAAACACAAAATGATAACCTTATACTTCAGAGTAGATAACATTTTATCTTCTCTGGGGTACAATTTCAGTACCAGTATTAAGGAACTGAGATGAAAACAACATCTTGTTTTTGACTTGGAATCTGAAGGCTGGAGTTTGAATTCTGGCCTGATTAGTTCTGTCTTCCTATTCCCAGCTCAATGGCAGAAGCCTAGGGACGTGGGACTCACTGGCTCCTTCCCCGCCCTAAGATTATATGAAAACACTAAAGGAACATATTTTGGAAATTAACTGCCAATGTGAGATCATACATGATTATTTAAACAGGAAAGAATGGGGGGCCTAGCTCAGTCATACAATGTTTGTCCGATATATACAGGGTTTTGTGTTCAATTCCTTAAGACTTCAACAAACCAAAAGATAGAAGGAAACATCAGAGCTAATTACTATTATCATTTAGTACCAATTTAAATTGGAGTTGAAGCTTTTCTTTTTTAACCAAAAGATTTTTGAGCATCCTTTTAACATTTTAGTTAATTAATTTATTGTATGTGTCTGGGACTGAATGCCGTAGTACACCATGGAGGCCCAAGGACAACGAGCCTGTTCTCTTCTTTCGCTCTGTGGGCCTTGGGCATCAAACTCAGGTCATCAGGTTTGATGACAGTCACCTTTACCATCCAGCCATCTTGCTTGTCCAAGTATCCCTTTGTAAATAAATATAATTCCGCTTTATAGTGTGTCATTATACACCTATTCTAAGGTTAGATGGGCAAAAGAAACCTGAAATATTTTTATACATTTTTTTTATTTCTATGCACCATAAAGCCTTTCAACGAGTCATATATGAGCTGGAGAAATGGCTCAACGGTTAAAGAGAAATTGCTTCTCTTGCAGAGGATTCAGGTTGGATTCCCAGCACCTGCACGGTGGCTTACAACTGTCTGTCATGTAGTTCCAGGGGATTCAATGCCCTCATTTGCCCTTGAAGAGCATCAGGGGTGCAAGTGGTGCACAGACATATATACAGACAGAACAGTCATGCACGTACAATAAAATAAATAAATGAATGAATAGTTTTTTTTTTTAAAGAAGCAATATCTTTTTCTTGGTTTAAAAGCCAGGCATTGTGGTTGCATTGGCCTAATCCTAGTGCTCAAAATGCTGAGACAGGAGGATCACCAGTTAGCAGCAGCCTGGGTTATATAATAAAGTTTTTGGGGAAAAAAAAAAGAAGCCAACAATTTAAACCCTATGCTCTAAATATTTTCTCTCTATCCCCCACTCTCCCTTCTCCCTTTCTTCTTCGTTTCCTGAAACAGAGTCTTGCTATTCAGCCCAACTTGGCCTTGAACTCGGATTCTCTTGCCTTAGCACTCCAAGTTCTGGGACTGCAGGTCTGTACTGCCAGTCCTGACCTTAATTTGTTTTCTACCAGCAATAAGACATACTTTAACCTCAGAACATGACATTCTAAATGAACCTAGAATTCTGATTGTGAAGTTTGAGATATTGCATACAAGTTTATGAAGCTTTATGTTTGACTAATAAGAATTCTTGCAAAAATTTTAATATTGAGTATAATCTTTTGTTATACTTGAACCTCTCCATTGATTAAACCTTTCACATTGCACAAAAATGCATTTAATCCATTTTTTCTCTACATGAAAAAATAGGTAATTCAATAAGCCTGGAGAAAGAAAAAAATATCAATATACTAAAAGGTTTTGTTTTTTTTTAAATAGGAAGAATATGACACATTTTCTCAATTGTATTTTATAAAATACGCGAATCACCACTCAAGTGGAACTCAGCAATTAATTTATTTTCTCCTTATTTCCATATGTATTCTTCCTAAAACTAAAACTACCTTGATCATGGTTTTGATTACGAACCCCAAAAACAATTATGGAAATGATCTGTAATATAATAATATATTTTACTGACTGTCTCAGCTTTTTCATTCCAACAACTGAAACAGAGACAATTCTTTGCATGTTGAAATGTGTAATTATCGTGTATCCAAAAGGGAGGGTGTAATTTTCACATCTGATTACAAGGGAAGGGTGAGCTGCCGGGTAAACTTACGCTTGTTTACAAAGAGCAGTACCTCCGATATTAAAAGCTCCAGACATGTAAAACAGAGAAATCCAGGTAGCATGCACAAAACTGAATAACAACCTTAGTATTTTTCTTGGCCCTACTACAAAAAACCAGAGTCATTCCTTCTGAATGTGGATTGACTCCTGATGAATTTAAGACTGAAGCATTGCTTTGTTTTGAAGGTCTAGTGTTGACTGTACTACTACATGTTAGGAAGCACAAACACTGTGTAACGTCAAAGGCAAGCCCAAGTCCGTTTTATGCTTACAAACGTACACGACCAGTTTGAACTACAGACTGATTCTCATCTCAACGAAGCACACTTGTTCCTAAAAGCAGTATCGTTGCTTACAAGATGTACATTGTCTTTATCTCTTTGCTGTTTTTTTTTTTAAACTCCTGATTTACCTTGGATAAGATCAGCTTGTGCTCATGTGAACTTACATTTTAGACATGTGGAAGAGATGGTATCGAGGCAAGTCAGTGCTGTTGATGGTGGCTGTCAGTCAGAGATTAGAGACAGGAGAACACACAACTGCAGGAAGGAGAATCTGCAGGGCAGGTAGGGCCCTCAGGAGCACTTTTCAGGGATACACGGTTGTAGCTGCTGTGTCACTGGGGCAGATTTTTCAAATCATAAAAGGGTTGACAATGAGACCTAAGTATGCCAATCAATCCTACTGCACCCCACAAAACGAGCAGCAAAGGAAAATACAGAGAAAAGAGATGAGGAAATGTTAAAATCAATTTAGGAATAAAAGGCAATCGTATTTAGACTGAAAGGAATCCACTAAAATATAGTTACTTATCAATTTGGCTTCACAATCATATAGAGAAGGTAATGGATGTCAGGAAGCTATTAACTTCCATAGGTTTTCAAACGCAGTGATAACAGCAAGGCTGATTTTGCTATACTTCAGAAATTAGGTTGATGTGTGTGTGTGTGTGTGTGTGTGTGTGTGTGTGAGAGAGAGAGAGAGAGAGAGAGAGAGAGAGAGAGACTTACAAAATCAAACTTTATATATAAAGACTTCAATAAAGAACACAAACTAACCAAATGATTAAGAAAGACTAATAATAACAATTAAATAAAAAGTTATTTTGTGGAGAACAACTAGGGTCTGCTTTTTTTTTATTGCCTAGAGCATTTCAGCAATGGTTGGAAACTGGACTTTTACAAGAGCCAAAGCTGGCTCCTTTTTCTTTATAAAGGATTCCACTGTGAGTCTTATAGTCTTCTCTCCATTAAATCAAAAAGGAACACACCTGCCACGAATACCCTTCATCAGCATCAGTGGGTGTGTCTGTGCTGGGGCCCCCATGCGGGAGAGATGCTGTGGGTGTGTCTGAAGCCAGCCAGAAGTGTTCGGGAGGGGGACTCTGGCAGCTTCAGGTGCTTCAGAAGTGCCCCAGCAGTACATGGCCCGCCCTTACCCACCAATCAATGCCCAGTGCACAGCGCATTTTTCACCGTGTCGTTAGAGTACATTTGCTTATATTTTGCACAATTTTAATTTAACTGTATTGATCAAACTGAACACTCAATAAGACCCTAGGCACCTTAGGCTTATTTAAATTAGTCAACATGAAGCAAGTGAGCTAAGGAAGTAAGTGTTAGGAGATTTAAATACAGCGGAGCTCGCTTAAATAAATACCTGCTAATGAAATAAATCTATTAGATGAATTTACTTTCTCAGAATCAAATCAAAACACATAGAGTAACACTCGAGGGGATCTCTAAATGGATACCCCATAAGTGGATGAACATCTTAAACGGATAGCTGCTCTCGAAAGGTAAACAGGATTTTCACGTTCTTTAAGGTTGCTGAAAACAAGAAAAGCTGTTGACTTTGTTTGGGATACATTGTCATTCTTTGAGGTCAAACAACTAAAGGTGCCTAAATAACACCGTTTAAAACCTCGCTCTGGCTGCACAGGAATGAAGTCTGCCTACAACCGAGTCTAGCCATTTGTCAGACCAGCTACCAGTGTCGAGTTAAAGCCGAAAAACAATTTAAAGGTGTAGTTACCAACACAAGGCAGAAACAGACTGGTTTCTTCTACCACATCGTTTGCTTGCCCCTCCAGAACATTCTGTAAAGTAGAATTAAAGCATCCAGTTCCCCTACTCTCATTGATACATTCATGGGACTCAAAATAACGTTTTGAGAGATGGGGTGCCTCTCACGGTGATAAAACACATATCTTGAGATCCCCCTTACGAACACACTTCAAGTGGTCCTGGCAGGGCTGCTAACGACATGCGTGCTGTGATGCAGCAGCCCTCTGAACCTCCATGGCTTTCTCCTGAGTCCTTGAGGGACCACATCTTTAACGGATTGGGTCTCTCTCCTCTGCTGGCTGACGTATGTGGTGTGCTATCAAAATGAGGGAAAACGGGTAGCACACACCGAAGTCTTAAAGAAATGATGCCTATTTCAAATTCAGTGGGCATGCAATCTGCAGGGATTTTTTTCAGACCCTCTTTATGTAGTGTAGCCTTTAGAGGGCCTTGTTTATTTATTTTTTTCCCCTGGCCTAATAAAAGATATTAGCTCTTTCCTCAAAGCAAGAAACAGTCCTATCATGAATCAGGCAACTGGTGGGAAACTGCTGGCCAGGTTTCACCCACTAAAATTCTAATCTATACTTTGTCTTTGAGAATTAAGGAGAAAATGCATATCAGCAGAATCTCCTCTCTATTTCATTTATAAATTACGAGAATGATGCTATTATATATTATTAATTTCTGCTGTTCTCCAGCCCTGCTGCAGCAGTGAGCTGCGGATGTTGGAACGGTGTAATTATGTTCTAGTAGGGTAGCCATCCGTTTCCTTTCAAAAATTTACAGGATTCTTAATCACGCTGCTCATTTGGGTGCGCAGCAGCGACGATGGCGAAACACAAACAGGGCACGTTCGTTTACATAGGAACACCTGCTTAGCATGACAGCAGATGTCAGTCAGTAAGCAGAACACAAAAGGAAAAAAACATCAACAACAGCAAACTCACACCATTTTGATTTGATGCAAGAAAAAAATCTTTGCAGAAGTGACGGCAGCGCTGGCTATTCCTCCTAAATCACAAGCTGGCTTTGAAATCTCGTCTGGTCCACGGTTTGTGTGCCATCAGAGAGAAGGGGGCGTGGGGGGGGTTGACCTTTACTTGCATTCTTTAATGGACCCTAATTCATTCTTTATTCTTTGGCAAAATTGCTAACATGACTCTACGTCACTTTTCTCACCAGCACATCGGCGAAGAGTTAGATATTCTAAACAGAAATCCCCTTCCCCGGTGGTCAGGCATCGGAATGATCGGACCATGACTTTAGTCAACTTAGCTCAAATCCCACCTTGGCCTCTCAACAGTCATATGACATCAACGTCACTCAGCCACACTCTTCCGGCTTATGATATCTGCTCATAAAATTAGATGAGATAATATGCAAAGACCTGTCATGTGATAAGACGTGCTGGTGATGGCAAGGCAGGGGTATTATTAACAATATGGTCACGGGCATCATTTTGATTCTTATTGGTTGAGCTTTCTTTTCTATTCAATGTATTAACAGTCTGGAGGAGCTGGCACAGGGAGTGTCTCGTAGACATCACCATCAGATGCTGTGGTGTTTTGATGTGTATGGTACTGTAAGATGACCAGCACAGTACTACTGTCTGCTCATGAGGACTTTCTGAGATTCATAACTGAGCCACAAAGTTTTTTGAACTGCATTCTCCTTGAAGCAGAGTGAAAAGGGGATGTGCTGTCTATAGTGCGACACAATGAAATGAAGCTACGGGAGAGATACTTACTGTAAACTCACACCTCATCTTCCTAGGGCTACCCTACCCTTTGTAACCTGTACTCCAATTTTTCAAGAACATTTTGGCCTACTTTGGTCTTTTCTTTCTCTTCCTTCCTCTTCCCCATCACAGTTAAAATTCAAAATGGAAAACAGCTATCACACTCGGGCAATGACTAATTTTCCTAAGCAATTTTAGTATTCGGAATGTGTCTGCTTGTGCAGGACTGTGCGATAAAGGCTCCCTGAGTATACATTGACTTGATACCCAATAATGGCTGCTAAGGAGCCGTTATGTAGTGCTGTGTCAATGATCCGTGCATTGAGGACTCCCCGAGTACGCATTGACACGATAGACCGGAACGGCTCAGAAGAAGCTGTTATGGTCTATCATGCCAATGATGTGCAGATATTGGCAGGGCCTCTGGCCCTTCCGTGGAAATGATGGGGTCTCTGAAGGAGCTATGGTGAGTACCATGTGGGTGCCATCAGCCAGATGACAGGGGCTTCATCTTCCCTTTGCTCTGAGTTAACTTCAGAAGAGTCAGCTCAGAGTGGGCGTCCACAAACGTCCATGGTCCCATGTCGTGTCAGCAAAGCAGAGGCAGGAGGTGACAATGTTTTGGCTCTTATAACTTCATGCCATAGAAAAAGAAGCTTATATTGTTAGTTGGGAAAGGAGGGACAAAAGTTAAGAGAACGTTTTTGTCGAGATTTAAAAGTTTCCTCTTTTCTGCATTATGAACTATACAAAATACATATACTTAATGCCAGACAGGCTTTTGTTACGGTGATGGAAGGGGTGTGTTTCTGAGATCAGAACATTTAATATGTGTGAAAAAAATACCTTTTGTTTTCTTTTATAATTTCAAGAGTTGAATAGGTGTTCAAAACTCAACATGGAGAAAATGGTTCAAAAACCTTGGGAAGCAAAGGAGAAGCCCAAGAATAAAGTTTGGATTCATACATGCTTTACCAACTTCACGCAGCAATTAATTCACTTATGGCATTTCCATGCCCCTCTTCAGATCCTTACAAAGAACACGGGATTTTAAATTCACTAGTCAGCGCAAGATTCAAAATGTTCTTCATTAGATTCTGAAGCTATACTCTAAATTGCTTTCCATACTACCGACAGGGAGCCTCATTATGTAGTACTATATTTGACCACCTTCTTTACATTTTGGAGCTGTGGATTTTGAATATTTCTGGTATGCTTTAAGCAGAATCAAACAGAATGTTTTAATCAGCCCTATTAACTAGTCAATCTACAGAGTTGCATAGCCAACACTTAGGCAAGAGGGTCCCTCACATCTTTTTTTCTGGTATCTTCCATGGGTTATGGGGAAAGAGAAATCTGAGATGCCTAAGCACAGGATGATGGCAGAGGCTTGCAAAAACACTGAAGGGCCTTCCTAAACAGGATGACGAGGACAAAGAAGCCGTTAGATTAGGCAGAAAATAGCAAGGATGATCCTGCGTGCTCATTTCCTTGAGAAGAAAAGAGGCCAACTTTCAAAATGACGTGTGGAACTGGAGGAAGATCCTCACCCCTGGTATGTATGCTGAATAGCAACCATTGGCTGAGGGAGCAAAGGAGAGCTCGTTACAGAGAAGATGAAGTATAAGAATGGAGGGAGGGGACATCACACAAAACACCTACTACATGCTTGCCATCTGACTTGTCACTGCCTTTATCCACAGCTCTAGAACTTAGGCTCTGCTGTGACAAATAGAGATACTGTCAGGTTGAGCAATTTGCCCCGGGTCACATGCTGGTATGAAAGCTGAAACCAAAATTGAGCTCAGATGTCCAAAGTCTCACACTTGTGAAGACCCATACTGCCTGTCAGCTTCCCTGACTCTAAGGTCTCAGAGGTGTCACTGAGACAGGCATGGGGGGACGCAGAAGGAGAAAAAGGAAAATGGTTAAAAAAAGAAAAAAGAAAAGCAGACAGCCAGTTGATTTAAATACAAACCAAAGCATTCCAAATTCCAAACTGGCAAAGCTAACACAAAGTAGAATTTAAGGCAGTGTTAGTTTGGGGGCAGGATTTTGTAGCTATTATAATACATCCTAATTTTTTAATATACCTACTGGCTTGACCAAGTTATATCTGTATGTCAGGTGCTGAACAATTTACTGGTACTAAGAGGAAAGCAAAACTGTCCTCAAGACATTGACACACTTATGGAGAGACAACTAGGAACCAGATATTAAGTGCTGTGATCAATGTTAGCACAGACTATATCACTTGAGAAGTGTTTGTGGCGGAGGAGTGGGAGGGTAGAATTTATCTTGTATACTTCCTAGAAATGGAGAAATAAAAAGCCATATCCATCACTGTGACTCTTTCTTCCCCTCCTCCTCCTCCTCCTCCTCCTCCTCCTCCTCCTCCTCCTCCTCCTCCTCCTCCTTTTCCTCTCTGTCTCCCTCTCTTCCTTCATCCCTTTCCTCCTCCTCTTCCTCTTTCTCTGTTCCTTCCATCCCCTTCCCTCTTTCTCTTTCTCATCCCTAATAAATAAATACCTTAGGTTAATGTCATTGCTTCGTCTTCTCAAAATTATTTCATCCAAACCCAGAAACTAATCTATTATTCTTGTAGACCTGCTCGCAGCCTAGCGAGTCAAATCTTGAAATAGAATTAGAGCTGAGCATCTTCTAGACATTGTCCTTAGAATTTTGTCTACCAATGCAGTAGATCCTATCAATAAGTACTATCTCCCTAATACTGGAGCTCAGAGAGGTTGAGGAGCATACCAACAGACACACAGTAAAGGAATTTGAATGAAGATATGTCTGAATTTTCTATTCTTTTGACTACACTGCACGCTTTACTTCCTGGAAGCAGAGAGGAGAACTGGGCTCCACTAGTTATAAGTGAATGGATCAAAAGATGTTCTTACATCCGGGTCTGGGCACTAGAGATGAGAGCACAGGCTCTTGATGCTGCTTACGCTAGGGAGTAAAAAGAAGCCCTGACTCATCTATGTGTGGACCAGTCAACAGCTTTAAATTCCATCTTCAGGGTGCTGCGCTGGGAGCCTTAAGAAGCCAGCTTGAATTTGTTTTCCCTTCACATCGCTTATGGATATTGTCCAAATTCTACTATCTAACAATTTCATTTAAAACAGCTTTTTCGAGCTGTCAAAACTTATTTTTTTTTTTAAAGGGCTACTTTATATGTGTACTGAGAAAATTAGGAAGGGGAGAAAAGCTCAGCTCAAACTGTGTCCCTACGTCAGCAGAGGTAGAATCTAGACAGGCAAACAGTTCAAGTATGAACTGCAACAAATACTGACCATGAACCTGCCCGAAAGCCACTATTTTATTCTATTAACACTATTAACAGATTTTAATTGTGATGACAACTTTAACAGGGGTTTAAAAACTAGCAAAATGCCAAGTTATTGTTCTTTTTTCTGCAACGTAAATTTATTTCTAAAAGGATAAAGATCAGTGAGCCCATTCCCCTTCAATTCCAAGCCTTTTAAGAAAGGTAAACAATGTAGGTACTGTGTCTGCAGTTTTTAAGGGCTACTGTTCCTTTAATGCCCAGCTGGTTCTGAGATGTAATAAAATTGACATATTGATTCCTTTGAATTTACAAATGCCTGTTTCATAAACTCCATCTCCAAAGCCTAGGCATCCTTAGAGCACTGTCATTTTTTTTTCCAAATGGATCAATTATGTGCCCACGTAATCCTGTTACCTGTGAAATCCATGCATACTTCTCCCATTTGCTGCAGTTCCCAGGCGGACAAACCTGCATTATGTACGCATAAACAAACAGCGCATTTCCCTGATATTAGAGATTGTTTTCAAAGTGAAAGGCGATCTCCTGGGTCTTTTACTCAGAAGAGAGGAGAGAAGAGAATAGAGAGAGAGAGGACAGAGGAGAGTGGAGACAGGGAGAGAAGGGGGAAAAAAAGGGAAATTGTGTCTGGTTTTTCAAGTAACTTTAACATCAGCCTGCGTGCATGTGTGTGTGTCTAACAGTTTGTTTAAATAACAAGGCTTTGCTGTGCTAAGTTCTTTACTCTAAGGAAGCCAATTCTTCATTTTAGTCTATGCAGGCTTATCACAATTTTTTTCTGTCTTTTTTTTTCTTTCCTGATAATTAGTTAAGGGCAAATCATCCCCCAAGACACTTTGAAACAGTTAAAATAAAAAAAATGGAAACCCAAAGCGAATTAGGTTCTGAAGTTTGCAAGTGTCATGAAAGAAAAAGAAATCACTGGAACACTTGATACTGGCTCCGAGATTTCCTTTAAACTCACAGGCCTTTATTGAAGCAATCGTAGATTCTGCTCCACAACATGAGGGGGAAACGCCTCAGTGAACTAACAGGCCTTTCCCATATCTTAAATCTGTAAGAGCATGCGAGCCCATTTGCATATTCGTATTGGACACACCCACCAGTACAAATTGCTTAAAGAAGGCTTATATGGGAATATGCACATCCACCGTGGTCCTAGAATCTCCTGGCATAAGAACAACAAACGAATGTGTTTTTGTCTGTGTATATGAACTCCCTGAGCGAGCAAAGTGCTGTGTGTGTTCTGCGCCAGAGATATGAATTCTTGCTTCATTCCTTCAGCCGGTGCTGCATCTGATTTTCCTCACTCCACTGGGCACCCAGCAGTCCAGTTACACTGCACCCGCGCTCTACAATTTGTCTCTAAGAGATTCCCCAAATCACAAAACATCTCCTCTGCCATCCAGTGTGCTCACCATATGCAGAAAAGATGGGGCTTGAAAAATTGGGTTGTGCTCGGAAGCCTTGTGGCCTGGCCCACCGCTGCCATTGTGTGGCAGTGGTTTTAAAGATAAATGGCTACATGTTAACCAGATTTGACATGCTGTATAAAGGCAGGCACCTTTGGTCCTACGACACAGCCAAACAGAAAACACAACAAGCAAGCCTGGCAAAGATGTCCGGTGTGAATGAAAGCACAACAATTTGTCACGTCGTTGTTACGAAACATTAGCAGCTTTGGGGGGTTGCCCCGGGACAGCAGAGACAAGGCAGTGTGAAAATCTGGCAGGTTGGTGATGGAGAAATCTTAGGCAAGGGAAGAGTTAATTGAGAAGAGTGGGGGAACGGACCCTGCCACGGGATTATTTTTGTTTGTTTGTAACGAGGAAGGTCTTCGTGTCATGCGCGCTAAGCAGCCAGCCAGTGTTCTGGGTGTCGGTAAGCCCCACTGGTGTGACCGGCTGCCTATGATAAAACATATTCTAGCATCAGGCTCTCCAGAGTTTACCCGCATCTTCCCCTTTCGTTTTCAGAGTGACTTGCTGATGAAGGAGAAGAAGGCTTCTGAGGATGGAAGCCTCTGACACCCCTCTTAGTCTTATAGTCACCCTGAAACAGGGGCTCAAACTGCCTCACTGTAACTTTTTCAACTGCTGTGTTTCCTTTGTGGCCAAATGGCCGTCCAGCCAGTGACCACTGCTGTCTGTGAATGTGGAAATTCCACGGCTGTGGTAGCATTTAACACAAGCTTTCTTCCCGGCTCTGGGCTCAGGCCCTTCTAGTCTTTAATTTCCTCACCTGTAAAAGGATGCGTGAAATACTAGCACCTGCTTCAAAGCATCCTTGACAGAACACATAGGACGGTTTCAAAGGCATTAAATGCTCTAGCAGCTCTCTCTATCTCTCTATCGCCAGGGTTGGTTATGGCATCTCCTGAAGGCTCAAGGCACCTGCTGTGAAACACAGTGTGGTTGTGCCTCTGCATCTCCAGGAAAACGCCACAATCTCGTCATCACCCATGTGCTGGCATGATGGGGGTAGGAGAGTCTTGTGCTCCAACTCCCTTCCAGAGATTGAATTTCAGCTCACCTCTCCACATGTGCTCCGTGTTCCAGACATCTTCGATGGCTGGCCTTACTTTAACTTTTAGCCCTCTGTGTCCCAAATGTTTGCTCCTGCCATCTTCTTGACCCACAACACCTTCCCTCACTCCACTTTTAGAATCCATGCTGTATGACCATCTTTCCCCCCGCAGCTAACTTTCCAGGAGGTACCCCTTGCTACCTGCTCCCAGGCCCAGTTACGCTGTTTTCTGTATTCTTTCTTCACGGGTTGCACAGCTCCATCCAACACTATCACATTTTCACCACTCATCCAGTGCCTTCTTTCTCACTACACGATGAGTTCCATGACACCTAGCTCCATCCATCACCCACAATGGCCAGTAGGCATGCGGAGCGTAGAATGAATGAACCCCGCAAGTTAGGGCTAAAAGACCAGACACCTAAAAAGGATAGAGTGACATACGTTTTTATCATTTCTAGAAAGAAGAAAAAAGTTTGTTCTCTCAGAATGAAAAGTTCAGATAACCCCCAGGAATAAAGGTGAAAGAGACTCTGAGTGAAAAAGAAAAACGTAGTGTCTAAGGATGTGACTTGATTGGCAGACGGCTGGCCTCACATGCACAAGACCTCATGCTCAATTCCTCACACGCACTGAAGCCGGCATGGTGGTGTGCACTTGTAACCGCGGGAAGGATTTAGGAGGCTGAGGCAGAAGGATCAGAGGCTCAAGGTCAACCTCTGCCACACAGTAAGTTCAAGAGGCCAGCCTGGGATGCATGAAACTTTGCATTTTCGTTCATGAATCTAACATCACCCTCAAAGAGGAAGAGTGAATGAATCAGGTGACCCTACATGGCAAACTTGGAAAAGAAAAAGACTTTACGAAAGGACCCGGGAGCCAGAACAGCCAAGCATCCCATGCTTCTTCAGAGGATGCCTCCTAAGGATGGGGAAAATAAACTGACCAGAAGAAGTCTGTCTGGAAGATGCTGTCACTGCCAACATGCTAACACAGGTGCACTGTCTTAGCTAGGTAGCTCCACATGGCCCTGACCTTGCCTGCTGGCAGGGCATAAGAACCAAACGTTAAGAGACCAGGAGATTCCTACCACAAAGTCTGTGAGGCTATGAGGGGCCTGGAACTCTGCTGACATCTGTGATTTGCTCAGTTTTGGAACCTCTTATGAGCTCAGAACCAGAGCAGCCTGGAGTTCATCACATCCCCTACTCTACCTCGCCCCTGAAATCCGAGCCAAGTTCTGTGTGTCTGGAGGCCTTATGTTCCCAGGTTCTGGAGGGAACCTATGAAGTGGGCCTTAGAAGAGATCTGCCCTCCCCTGCTCTCACCGGAGGCAGGCTCTATATAGAATATGGAAGCATGGTTATCACAGTTATTGGAAGACAGGAGAGGTGAACAGAGCAAGATAACTATGACCTTTCGGGACTAATTTCTCCTCTACTCGTAATATTAAATGGGAAACAGATTTAAATATGGGAGAAGTGACGGCATGCTACTTGGAACAACCAGTTGATTTGCCAGTGCCTCCAAACTGCTCATTTCATTTGCATCCTAAAAATGACGAGGGCGGGCCAATGAGGAAGACCTGATACCAGACCTGGAATGGTAACACAAGCCCAGATTTAGAGGGTTCCTTAGCTTTTCATCCCTCCCTGCAAAATGTCAAGACTATCCATAAGATATCTTCAGAGAGAAAGCATGGCCTTTCTGGGAAGAACCCTGCCAAACATTTTCCATGAAAGAATTCAATGATTGAACTGATTTATGGCAGTTAGCGTATTCTCTGGACTAGTCTACCTGGATAGAGAGGCATCTTTAGGCAGCGTGCAAGAGAGAAGAGGATGTTTAGGAAGCCCACAGATGTTAGACCTGTCCAGCCAGACACCTAGACTCATATTTGAGGTTCATTTTTAAAATCTTTAGATTCATATTGTTTGGAGAATCAGGGCAAGCAGATGAAAGTTAAATTTCTCACATTAGTAAGAGATGCTAAAGACCGAGTGTTCCTCACCTTAGCAGTGCAAATAGCAGTAAAATCTGGATTCCTAAACACAAATAATTTAAAATAGCATCTAGATGATAAATTTACTCATGTGCCAAAAGAGAGTGCTTGAACTCTACTACTGAGGCCCTGTTTTGTTAGAAAGCGGCGTGTTAGCCGAAAGACAGAGGATATTCATAAGCAGAATTCACGTGTAAGGGAACTGTTTCTAGGAGTAACTTCTAGCCATCTCATAGGTTTATAGCTCTGTTATAAGTTTCTCTTTCTTCCTTAAACTTTAAAAGTTAAGTTTCAAGTATCTGTTGGATTCGTCTATGGTCTTTTCGGATGTACCACCTTTATCATGAAAAGCCACCCTTCTATTTTCTCTTGTATTGATGGGAACTCTTCTCAGCAAACCAAATCCATCCCAAGCACACAGATCTGGCCTCTGCAACCATCTTGGGCCTGAGATGTGTGTTACTACGTTCCCTAATGTGGGTTGAGGGTATGTGTAAGAGAAAGTAAAAGCTGATGGACTGTGCCATCTATGCCAGCGTTTGCTCAGCGTTTGCTACAAACGGGAGAGGAAAAGATACAAAATGCATGGATTGATTTTCAAATTACCTCAATATTTTGAAAACATTTTCACCTGCATGCTGAGAATGCTAAGAAAGGCAAGGAAGGCAATTGTGCATTTGCACAGCCTCCGCTGCATTCATTTATAAATTACCTCATCACTGACTGAAATTAACACTGATTCTTACAGGCAATTTCTCAATTTCCAATGCTAATTACATTTTTTTTACTTTTAAATTCTGTACCACCTGTTTTGGGCAAGACATCTTAGGCAGCGCGACCGCATTTAATCACAATTTTAATTAACCGCCCTGTAGATGTGAAAAAGAAGCAATTATAATGTAGATGAATGATGATTTTTCTGCATTAAATTGTTTTGTTTCCCTGGTATGTTGATTGTAACACAGCACACAAATACAGTAACTGTACAATTTTTTTCTATTGTAATTTAGTAATTGTTTTTGGAAAACCAGTTTGGGAATGAGTGACTTCATCTGTTTACAAATTGATTGATACTGTTCACTCGCTGATTGCTGCAGCGTATATTTTGGTATTGCACAGCCTAGCATAAAATATAATTAGGGATGCACAGGCTTCGCAGCACCATTTTGGAATCTGAAAAATCAACTGTAGCTGAAGTATGTTTTCCTTGAGCATACTAGTATCAGTTGGGGCTGATGAAACGATAATCAAAACAATGGGCTTCCCAATTCGACGACTAGTTGAAGCCCTTGGTTTCAATCTGATAGTCTAATATGGTAAGTTTATGAATTAGTCTGTACTAGGCCCGGGAGCTGGGGGCTGGCAAGTCTGGAGCTTGCACAACTCCCTCAGATCGGTATCATAAGAAGCACCCGCACAAGGTAAAGAAACAATGATGGGGAGGGGAAAAAAAAGTTATTGCTTCAAGACTGGAAGGATTGCTGTTGCCACCCGGTCGCAATGCACCGGCGCGCTGCAGTACTGTTGTATCTCATCTCCACGCGATGATGCAATGAGATCAAATTCATGCTCCTGGCTTGCAGATACAGATCATTAAAGCTGTACCTCGGTGCAGATAAATTCAAAGATCTTACTTATGTGAAGCAGAGCTTGCTCCCTGCGTGGCTAGGGAAGGGAATTCAAGGGGCGGGGGTGGGGTAGGGGCTGGGGCGCAGGCATGGATACTTGTTTCGGAAACCTTATGTCAACCGTATGCTAAGTAGAAGGTCTATGTTTTACTATTCTCTCATGAATTAGTGATCCCTCCAGGGATGCCCTAGATTAACATCATACCAAACTCAATCTCGAGGACATCCTCAGTTAATGCACTTCCCTGGTAGCACAGGGCTGATGTCTCCCTCCAACCATCCTCTGAATAGCTCTGAAATGTGCTCACTTGGATGAGTCCTGAGCTAGGCCATTTCTGCCTGCCTGGCAAAAAGGGGGAAAGGCCATGTAAGGAACATGGCTGCTCAGAGGAAACGTTGACGAGACTTCTTCTTCCACCATGCTTCACTTGCCTTAGAAGACTCTAAACCGGGACAGGGCAGTAAAAAGTAAAAAGTCACATTGGTCCTAGCTATGTGTTTGTCACAAAACATAGCTAGGATCTTGGCTTCGTTTGGAGCAATTCAAACATAGAATGATAAGGATATGGGGTTGAGAGGACACAGCAGATAATATTGAGATGGGGTTGAGGTAGGAGGAGGATGTGTCAAGTTCTGTTTGTCTCTTCATATTTAGCCGATGACAAAGTATTAATAGGAAATATCAAACCTGATGCCAAAACTCACTTTGTATATTCACTAAAAACCCGCCCTATTAACATATTAAAAGGTCAAATCTTTTGCCAGTTGGAGATCACATGTCTAAATCTTGTTCATGCCTATGGCTCATGCCTATGCCTATGGGCACATAGAAACTTGTAAGGCAAGTAAAGAGGCAAGCTACAGAGTATTCAATAAGCTATGCCACCCACAGATATCTTTCCCAGGTAAAATGCTATGCAAACACTGGTACCAGAAGCTCATCCTTGCCTTGGCATCTCTAGCTGTGAAGAGGTACCTGGTTCTAATGAACTCTGAGCAAAGTGGGCGGTGGTGGGAGCTCACACCAGACAAGGGCATGGCCGATGCTAAGGAAGTGTGCGTAGGCAGCTAGGGCTGCTTTACCTGGGAGATCCCCTTTCTGTTTTTTAGTGCTGT